>NC_081151.1:2853911-2951411 GCF_958295425.1 Solea solea
GTGTTGGCACAGGCTGCCCAGGCAAGGAGAGGCAGATGTCATGAATTGCCAAGAGGATCTGCCTGCTTGCCTGCCACCCTCAAGATTGCTGCTCCAATTCTACACACAACTTTGAAACACACTTGATATGTATGTGCGATTCACCCCCCCCCCCTCACGCCAGCCCCCGCCCCCCCCATCTCACTTCGCCTCGCACCACAAGTTGACGCCTACCTAATGCTTGATTTTCTCTGTGACCACTTTTAGAATTTAAAAATGCAAATGTGTGGATTGTTGTGATCATTATTGTGGACCTCTTTGTTTTGTGTGTTAACCTCCATTAGGCAGGATTACAGGGACAGAGGCACACTGGCATTTGGTCAGTGTCACAGTGACAGCACTTGCTGCTGGAATGCCCGGCTGTCACAGTCAGTTTTATCGCCGGGTTTTCTCTCCTCCGAGTGTGGACTAATAAGCCTAGAAATTACAATTGCCTCCCTGCTGAATCCCTGATAGGCGGAAATAATGATATCAGTGCCCTGCTAATCTTCTTGGCTTGCCGCTTGGCATCAGCCTATTGAGGCACCTGTCATACTTGCGTATGATGAGATGAATTTAATCTCTCTGTCCGTAATGACAATAGGGGCCATTTTAATGTTATGGATGATATTTGTCAAGGTTCTGTCTTGGTCTTTTTTTTCCCCCTCCCCTCAGCCCTCCTCTTTCTCTGACACGTAGCCCATTTGAGACATTCTGTCGAGGTATCAGGACACTTGGACGTTAGCTAAAGCAGACTCAAGATAGTGCGTCTGCTTTATAGTTAATTTTCTCATTTAATAAAGGGAAAAAAAAATCAAGTTGCGAGAGCGGTTGCCGTTTCTGAATTTAAATGGATACAACACTGGGTGTTTCTCAGACTAATAGGATGTTGAAAGTGCTCACAGAGCTTTTTAAAGAAAATGTTTTAATATCTTATAGCTGCTGCCCCGTCTTAATGGGTCATCCAGTGCTCTGCAGTGTCCTTTATCTGATTATAATCCAAAACACACGTGACATAGCAATGCATTTCATGAAGGCATGTGTGCTTATTCTGGCTGTCATTGATTTACTCTGGAGATTGGAGACACATTTATACGAAATGCTTCTCTTTGATAACACGGGAATCCAAGGACACCTTTTCAAGAAGGCTCCAAGTTATTCTCTCCCAATTCAACTCTGCCTAAAACAGACGTCGCCATTGTTACGATACATCAAGGTCACATGACACCCACAGCAATGACCTGGTGTCTGGTGCAACAATACCTTAGCAGTGAGGATGTTGCTACGTTGTGTTTTGGTGTCTCGGGGGGAGTCTGTGACTTCAATGAGAAGGACTTCAAAAAGTCGCAGGGAAACGGCCTTGTGCTCTCTGACAGAGAAAACACAAGTGACGCTGACATTGATGAACAAAGCAGCTCTTAACATATTATAAAAATGAGGCAATAATTACTTTTAATGTTTTCAGGAACATCCAACTGCTTTTTCAGCACACTTATTAGATTATGATTTAAGTATCAACACTGCTTTTTAAAGATTTAACCATCGTTGCATCACAGAAAACATAAACTTGGTCGTGACAATTATCTCCCTGCTTTATGGACGAAACCAGAATAAGGATGTTTAGTCTAAATAAACATTTTCTCTACAATACAATAAATAAGGAAAAAATGGCATTTGGCAGAAGCAATAATCACACCTTACAAGTCAGAATGATGATATTCTGCCCTATTGATAACAGTTTTACAATCATTTAATAACATTTAATTTTTTATTAATAAGATATTGAAATAAATAGTTTTTGCTCAGATATGTGAAAACTGCCCATAAAATTTATTTAAATCCACAATTAACTGTTTTTTTTTTATGTCTTTCACTCACACAATAATTATGAATATCGATGAATTTTGAATGATTTCAGATTTGGCCGTAACGTCCAGCCCCAGCTATCAGCGAAGACTGAAAGTGATACCTTTATGGACAGTGCTCAACATCTCTGTCCCTTTTCTATTCTGAATGTGGTTTACTGTGTTCAACAAGGCAATAGTAAATGTTACCACACACACATACTCACACTAGGCTGTGCAGGAGGATCGATTGTTGTCATAGAAACTCTGTCATTAGATAAATGACTGCTTCCCCGAGCTGTCAGATTAACTTTGACAGAACAATCAACACTATGTTATTTATGCCTGGCTGACAAAGAATCGTTTTGGCTTGGTGAGAACTGAACAATCCCACTGTGTCCCTGGTCGTCCTATTCAGGAAAGTACGCCATGACAGGGGTTGAGTTATGGAACACTAGACTTGGATTTAGTGTCTGTTTATAGGCCAGCGTTTGAATCGCTCTCCTATGTAATGGAAATGAGCCCTTAGTTATTCATTGGCACTTCCTGTCAAGCCATGAGCCCTAACCTTAATTGGGTAAATAAATAATAAAACGGTTGGCACAAATATTCCTCTAAACAGCACCTATTCTTCCCTCCTTAACATATGGCGCCAAAGTACTTTAGAAGGGAAAAAGTGCAGATGCACATTAATATACAACACATACTGTATACAGATGATGTTTGAAGTGAAGGAGCGACAATAATTATCATTTACGATTCGCTGTGTTTGGCATCAGCGGAAAAATAAATCACGCAGATCGTACACGGTCGTGTTACAAGTTCACTGAAAGTCTCTCGTGTATTAATGGTGAAAAAAAAGTCAAAGACGCTGAGTTTGCAGCAACCAAAGAGGTGTCAGTCATTTAGTAACCACTGCTCGTGTTTATAAATCCCAGTGTGTGTGAGAACACGGCATCAATACACCGTCTGCTTTGTTTCCATCTTCAGTTTTTTGTTTTTTTTCCCCAAACTGATTGCCTTCTCGCTTTATGCTGTAATTTGAAATCTGTTTGGCTTTTTTTGCTGGAGGAGAGTATTGTTCTTGCCTGCACTGTGCTGTTAATGAGTGTGGTTAAGAACATCATTATTTTTTAAGTATCATTTGGGTTTTCACAGTGGGTGATCGCAACAATAATCTGTTTTCTTGTTTCATATCCAGAGTGACAGCAGTGGGTGCCTCTTTAATACCCGCAAAAATCATTAACACTAAGAGAGAGAAAGATAGAGAGAGAGAGAGAGAGAGAGAGGGAGAGAGAAATTGTAATGAAGACGTATTAACTATGGGTAATTTGGTTGTTCTTCAGCTCGAGTTTCCCTTCGCTCTGCTAGTTGGTTTTATTTGCATTGATGTCTCCTCAGAAGTAGTTTGCTTCTCGAACAAAGGGGCCGGCGTATGTTAAGTGCTTTTGAAATCACAAGCGTTCCAGCCATGAGGGCGGGCCTGATGAAAGGGTGTGAAATTCAATGTGAAAATCGATTTCACTGTCTTCTCATTTGGCCTTGCCAAAGCACAGTTTTATGTCAAAGCAGCAGCCACGGGGCCGCTGTGTGCATGCATGCACATTTAGCACACTTCACACGATGAGGGACTAAGAACAAGGGGGCGTAATGAATTAATGCAAATTCCAGCTATACTACGGACAGAATACATTAAAGCTGTTTAGACTCGACATGAAGGCTTAACAATTATGAACAAAATGAAGACAGAATGATGGCATGAAAGGACGCTACAGCACCACGACTCTGAAGGCCTCCACAGCTAACACTAAGCCACTTGTAGGATACAAAGGTCAAATACTTGATTTTCATTTCCTCAACAACTGACACAATCATAGTACAGTTACAATAATGTCAATGCTGTCATTCAAAAGGAACGATGAGTGGAAAAGGGGGCAAGTCACAGGAAGTCCGGGGCTCCTCAGCTAGTGTATGCACATCATTATCCTCGCTGCCGCCTGTCAGAGCTGAATCGAGCTAGTATCATCACTTTCTTTCCATTTCCAGAAAAACTGCTTTTTGTTTTTCCAAATAGCTACGTTGTTGCCATGACTCGGGTCATCCATCCATCCCAACATCCATCCATCGCCAGTGTCTGTGTCTATTGAATGTAAATGACAGCTCAGTGTCTATACTGTCACAAAAGGGCTCACAGAAAGTGAGTGCGATGGAACAACAGTGTGAGAGCTCCTCTGTGGAGCGCTGGCACTGCCATCTGTGGGGATGGGTAAACAGGAAACGCACACAATGATATTATAAGGCTCGCTCTCTTTCTCTCTGCTCGCTTTTGTGATGAATGGCAGTGATATCCATCAAGTTGTTTCCCCATATTTAACACTGGAACAGCGGTTTGCAGCTGTTGTATTTTACCCAGTGCAGAGAGAGAGAGAGAGAGAGAGAGAGAGGCCGAAGCTAGATGTTAGTGTCAAATAAAGTGTCAATTTTAACTAAATTTTCAAAGATTCAGTTAAAACAAATTGTGGATTTATCTGTGTTTCCATAAGGAATAGATGGTGCAATCGTTAGAGTGACCACAGGAGGATAACAAGGCCCAGCGTGACATCAATAAATCAATATTTAAATTATTTCTATTGAGTTAAACGCACCTTTTAAGAAGGAAAAGTACAGTATAGTCACTCCTAACTATGTTATTAACTCCAAGGATAACATACACAGACAATTAGTTGCACCCAATCAAGGCTATCTGACACAGAATCAGAGCCACTTTGAACAAAAGCATCACATTGCTCAACACTCAGCCCTGTGAAACCGGGCCTCTTATTAGATGGGTGGGATCAGTGAAACTCCAGGTCAGGCAATGAGCTACGGGAGTCAATTAAAGGAGCTCCTTGTTAATAGGGCCATGATGTAGGGCCATAACAGTGTTACCTTGGCTCTCACTCGTCGTGGCCAGATCTCTTTTGTGACATGAGCCAAGTAAATAAATATCCAAATGAGGGCACACAAAGGCATCTGCAATATCCCAGGGCACCTATTATGCAAAGGGTAGGGGGGAAATTATGCCCACAACAAATTACTAATGATGAGCCAGTGATGTCTTGTTAAGCGACATTGTTTTCCCTCAGATCCCTTTGTGTCTGTGCCTTGTTCTCCATTTAACGAGACACACAAACACGGCCGAGATGCTCTGCAATATTTTCCCTTTCTTCTCCCTCCTTGTTCTCCTTTTTCCCCTCCTTCATTGGCTTTTCCTCTTTCAGCCTCCTCTTTGTCTCTCCTTTGCAGTTAACTTGTGTGTGTGTGTGTGTGTGTCACTGTTTTTCTTTCCCCTCACATCCACTGCCACTCAGAGGGCCTGATTTGGCGCATGAGAACATGCTAGAGTGGTGCTGCTCAGCAGGGAAGAGCCTTTTGATGCAGACCCCCTGGGATCTGTCCACTGAACCAGCAGTACGTATCACAGATGTGGCAGCTTTCATCTAACAGTTAACTTTTCCTAATTAAAGTCCCAAGTCTAATTATACGCCAGCCTATCTGATATTTCTGAGATGGTCATAGCAGTTTTAGGGCCTGAGCCCATCAAAGATCTGAACATCGGTGATTGGGAGGGTGGGAAACCGAGCCTTGTTTGTGGCGTCACCTGGGTGTGTGTGTGTGTGTGTGTGGGGGGGGGCGTGAATGCCAAATGGCATAGCCTCATCTCATTTGTTAAAGATGCTGCCCCTGAATGTGTATGAGCAATTATGAATCGGGGGGGGAAAAAATGGTTAAAAGAAAAAAAAAATCTATAATTAGCAAGGCAACTCCAAGCACAAGCGATGGAAATTAGTCCTGGTGTAATAAATTAGCCTGTGCATATATTACATGAGATAAACACCCATGGGGCTTCGTATTAGCAGTTTTGGCTGTACACGCCTGTGTATTTAAATAAAGCAGCCACTCCGTCACTGCAGACCCCGGCGTCTGACATTTCTCTACAAAACCACAATTTTTCACAACTCGTTCTCACAGTGTCAGCTGGGTGTGGTCTCTTTGTCCCCATGACACCACATGGGTCTGTTGCCTCCTGCAGCCTTAATTCCCTGCACAGTCTGCCTGGCTTCATGGGTTTGTAATCATTGGATATTTTCTATTGTACATTGATTAGAGTTACCCATTTCTCCCCAGCTATTTTCTCTAGCTCTGATAAACAAATGTGAAATTAGAACCAGTCGAGATGAGCCGGGGCTGCATTTGCATCAAAATAATACTGTGCGCAGCTAACAAACCAAAATCAGATAGCGGCAACAAAAGCTGGCAAATTGCGAATTAAAAGGCACGATGTGAACGGTATTTTGTCATTAAACTTCAGCAGCCATTTTGAGGGCAGCGGGGTTGGACGCAGAGCTTGGGGGTGGGGTGTTCGTGCCGCTGGTTGTGATGAGCCTAGAGTGATTATTCATACTTGTCCTTCTGCTTGAATTAAAGCAAGAGTGCTGGAGCCAGTTAAAGCCAAATACTTGAATGGCTAGTGAACTCTCACCTTCGCACACATCCATTTAGCTCACAAATAAAAGCCAAGTACAGTCAGTAGAAAGCCATAATGGGTCTTTCTTCAGGCAGAGTGTGGCCATTACATACTAATTTCTTCTGGAGGCTCTTCAGGAATTTAAACACTTGGCTAGAACTGCCAAGTCTTGCATTAAAACCGGCAGATGCAACAATGCCAACACACAAGGTGTTAGTGCTGGTCACACTCGTGCGGAGTGACCACAATTGTGCGAAATTGGAGGGCTACATAAGGGCCCACTTCCTTTATGTTGCTCAACCTTGTTATAATCTGTATTAGCATGAGGTCGGGCTGGGGGCACTAAATATTATCACAATAAAAACAAGCTTTGAATCAGTTGATATCGATATTTTCATGTTACAATGTCTTTGTACAATGATTAAAGATAACGTGTTGAAACCACTTTATTGTGGTTTTAACATTCTTTATGGACAGAAAACAGCAAATCGGAGACAAATCATATTACAATGAAGTACTTTGTTAACAAATGGTGTTTGCAACTAAAATATTGTTATTGAATTATTGCCCAGCTCCAGCATGAGGACTCTTATACTCATACAAAAAATAAAAGCACCATCTTGCACTTGTATGCACTTGCATGCAGCCCTTCCATAACTGCAGTCCAACTTCCAACTATAAATCATTCAACTCGTCACACAAATGCAGTACAGTATTGTTTTCATGATTACTTTGTTATTCTCTATTCTGACACTCAACTAAATCTCCTCCCAACATTTGCTCTGATGTCAGCGAGTTCAAAATCAGAGTCAGTGCAAGAACTGACCAGAGCCTGTTGTTTATTTATAAAGCAAACTGCCCTCGGTGATTTGCTGCGGACCAACCCATCCATTACCATTATCAACCAGCCCACATTGTTGATGAATGGTATTTGTGCACCAGATTACTCGCTACACATCAGTAGCACCCAGGAGGCAGTGATTTAATTATGCAATTAGTGTGGTGGATGATTAAATGGCTTAATTAATAGAGACAGATTGGAAATTTGGCTAGAGTTGACCATATTTAGCTAGCTCACTAGTTTGCGTGGATCTTTCAATAATTAGTCTTTAGCCCTTTTGTTCAGTGTAATGCACTGGTGTGATGAGTGCGATGATGACAAGAAAGCCACTGAAAGACTTCAACAACAGTTGCATTCATTTGCCTATTATGGATTTCAAGTGACGCTCTTTTCAACATGGCTTTCCGCTATAATGGCCAATATTTCTGGTAGCAACTTGTTAACTATAGCTAATGACTCTCACTCAGTGAATCAATAAATATGATTATCTATCATGGAGACCAGTGTCACTAGCTTTGCCTCACACACAGGCTCAGCTGTTCCTCAGAAAGAGTGGGATTTCACACTTCATGCCTGCTTTGGAGTCATTAGGTTTATGTGTTCCCAGCTTCCCTCCTGTGGTTTGAGACTGGATCTTCAGACAGGATTTTCCTCAGGTCGGGGCTTTTGTTGCATTTACTGGATTAGTTCAGCTCGGGGCTCTGTGACACAGCGTAGTGTACTCTTGTCCATTTGATTGACGGCCTGCGGGGACCGGGTGAGCGAGTTATTTACTGCTTGTTTGTCTGCTCTCGCACGGAGATGCGCGGCGATAACAGATTGTGAGGTAAAGTCAATGGTGAGTTCCACGGGTCTTTGTCAGTCACAAATAGTTGTGGCAGAGGCAACAATCACCGGAGCATGTCGCCTCCCGATTCGACCAGTGCTCGCCGTGAGTGCATATTGTTTGCGGCACTTGACACTGGAGCGTGGGGCTGAGAGAAGCAGCTCGCTGGCCCTCGGAAGCATCATGTTTTCTTGTATGAGGAGAACGATGACCCCGGCGACTAGAATGCTACTCAACATAATTGCCACCAGCGTATAGCAATTGGTGCTATTTCTTCTCTGATACTGCGGAGAGAGTTTCACTAAAAACGGTGTGCTAGAGTGCTGCTTTAATGCTTTGTATTCTCACTATCTGAAAAGAAATGTTGTGATTGAGGTGAATAGTTGTCTTCTTAATACTTTAACCCCTGTTGGACTGTTATGAGCTCCGTGCATGTTCAAGTCTGAGCGAGTGAAATCCTTTTTAATAATCAATTTGGAAAATGGACCATTCAAAATAATGTACTCCAGTATATGGTACTTTGTTTGTCAGTGTACACACCTTACATACTGTCCTGGACCCATTGTGAACGCAATACAGTAGATATAATTACACTACTTTAATCACACATATTCAGCAGTCATAATCAAATGGACAAATTACTAAGTGTGCAATTTCCCCTTTTGTCTATACAAAATTGCACTAATAGAGGCTGTGAAGCTGGATATAATTATTTGCTTTTCATTTTTACACGGTCATTTGTCAGTTGAACGATAGCCAGGTCGGGGGGGGGGGGGGGGGGGGGGGGGGGGGCGTTTACCCAGCCATATTAAATACAACACAACCTCCCACTTAATAAAGAAACAAATAAATACTGAGGCTTCGTCTGGTCACAGTGTGGCCACTGCCGTAAATCTACGAGCCACTGTGTGTTAATTAAAGCCACGGTTCGCTGTTCGTGTTTGTTGTATAAAGTATTTATGTAGAATCCAAATGGAAAGTATTTCTGTGTTCATTGTTTCCTTCTTTAAGACGCATTATTCATTTAAAGCTGTGCATTTGTCATTTATTTTTGTCCTTCCTTATTGTTTATTTCATTTCACTGCTGTGAGGAAACGCTGTCGACAATGCAGAACATGCAGCGGTGCGTCGACGTGCAACGCCGGCGGTCATTTTCCATTGTTGGGTTCGCGACAAATGAGAAATACTAATTCTGTACAATAATGCAGTAAATTAACATTACTATAACATATTAATATCTTGATCAAATCATAATAAATGAGATGAGAATTGAGGGTGGACAACAAAATAAATTACTCAACATAAGAAAAATGATGTCATATTTAGTTGCAGTAGCAACTATGTTGGATGTGAGGAAGTGTGTACGATAACGCCGCTGTGAGTCCCCGCACCGAGCAGATTCCCTGTGTTGCCGCCACTGTCAGTAGCTGTCTGTCATTCTGCCATGCTGTGAGTGAGACATCAACCTAATCCATGTTTACACTGTCCTGCTCGTGTCACGCCTAGCTGTTAACCACACAGAATTAGACCGTGTTTGACACATCCTGCAACCTGCCACTTGAACCCACCATCATCGTCAGGCTCAAAGAGCAGTTTCAGTGCTCTGTAAGTAGTCACGGCATTGTCATGGCCGAGAAAGCAAAAAATAAATAAATAAAAGGAGGCTATAAGGGGATGTAGGGGTGGGTGGGGTTGGGGGTTGGGGGTTGGCGTTGGTGGCGGAGGGAGAAACGATGGATGGCTACGGGTAAGTGCCACTCCTTGAATATCCTCTCCGGCTGCCTCTCTCGCTCTGTCCTTCATTCTCCTCATGTCTCTCCTCCTCCTCCTGTCTCTCTCCCCCGTTCTCTCTATCTTCCTCTGCTTCCCTCTTTCTGTTGCTTACTCAGAGAAGCTGTCAGTGTTTGCTTCTCCTTATCCAGACTTCTAATCCGCCACCGGTGAAAGAGTCCACTAAATAGGTGCCTTCGAAAAAAAAAAAAAAAAAGTGGGGAGAGGGACAGGCAGGACCATTAGAGGAGAGTTTATCAGAGTCGTTCAATCTGTTATCACTCCTGTCCCTCTGTCCCTCCCTCCCGCCAGCCACCACCTCCCACCCTTGTCACAGAGCTACTGATTATAGCCCCAACTAGCCCCCACACACACAAACACACACGCAAACACAGCCCACCTCCGAGTAAGCCTGCACATGTCTGCTCAACAGCTTTGTTGGTGTGCCTTTCCATAAGTGAGTATGTGCGTTGTTGTGCAGTGGGGCCCCATCAATTTTCCCGCAGCAGCTGAAAATGGCTGCAGCCACGAATAAATAAAAGCCCCCTCTTTTCATCAAGGGCGTACTCTCGGTTAACTTCTTGTACCTGATCACAAAGGAGGGCCCAAGAAATAACATCAAATGTGGAGCATTTCACTAGGAACCATGGAGGAGACGCCGAGTGTCTCTGAGGGCACTTTGAGGAGTGAAGCGAATACTCTAAAATATGCCCGTGCCGGTTTGTTGGCACGGGTGCCACTGGAACTGAGAGGGGAGTGCTAGAGTTTACCTAAGGGATAAATGTCAGAGGATCAGCTAAATTAGATCCTGCCTGTATTAAGACATCAACTGCTGCTGAAGTGTGTGTGTAGTGTGTATGTGTGTGGACCCCTGCTCTCAGCGAGACTGCAGTCCAGGCTAAAATGGAGCTCCAAACTGAAGTGGCAGAATAAGCTGTTTCCTAGAGTTTTGTCTAGTGCAGAACAAACCAGTGAAGAGGGACGGGTGTCCTCTCTTATGTCACACTGTGCCGCTCATTGTCTGTGGCCAGTTGAACTGCGCGGTCAATAAAAGTGTCTAATTCGAGATAATGACCATTTTAATAACAGAATTTTCTTTATAAAATACACAGGATAGCAGCATAATAGAAAAGGGCATCGGCGGAGTTTTGGAGGGTGGCAAACATAGGTGCAATAAAAACATTTCTTGTTAAAAATGTATAATACATATTTTCAGTAATGCAGTGAGATTAAATTAGTGCAAGAAATTAACCTCAATTCTATTATGGTTTGTTTGTTAATAAAGATATTTTTGAGCAGGCATGTGAGGAGACATTAAAGTCCTAGTCCTCTGTACTTTCCTAACACAATAGCCGGTTTAATATATACCATATACTGTGTGTGTGTGTGTGTGTGTGCTGTGCTTTGTTATTAGTAACTAGGGTGCACTGGGGCCCGTTGTTATGCTGCTGGTTGGTAAACATGTTTCTGTTTGACTGTTCATCTCCTTGATGTATAAAAGCCATTGCATGAAAACTGCATTATTTGCGATTAAATAATGGTTGCTAAACTCCGTCTATGGAAAAGAGGAAGAGCAATTCTAAAACTCATTTACTGATCACTGAAGGCAGTGAGCTGCAGGACTCTTCAGTCCAGTGATAGGAAGTGCAGCAGAGGCTCCTTGACCACTAGCTGTAGGCCAGTGTTTATCTGTCATTAAGGTTATATAGGTGGACACAGTGTAAGTAGTGTTGAGGCCCTAGTGCATGCAAACAGGGAATATACTGTATACCCCATACCGCCGTAGGTATAGTGCATAGTCTCTGAGAGTATCACTGCTGCGGGGCTTTAGAAGCTTCGACACACAGCGAGCACACTTACAGAACATGCTGGCTATCATTTTCATACAGATGGTAAATGACTGCATTTGGTTTCGGTCCGCGTGGGTGATTTGCTGCAAAAATATTACCACGGGCTTTGTTAGAATTTGTGTTTTTCACATTTTCCCGTCTCCATCTTGGTTTATGGTGGGAGCACAGCACAGTGGCAGGGAAACAACAACAGGGAAATGGCTGGTTTTAGGAGTGACATCTCTGCCACTTCGTCCATGCTCCGTCATTTAGAGGTAATGGCCGTGACCACTGCCTCCATGTTTACATAGCAGTGGGCTCCCAGCACCCAGCCTGTGACAAATTATAAAAGCCGGGCCTCTGTAGCTGGGCTGCATTTCATTAAACTTTAACTTCCCTTATCTGTAGCGACAGAGGACAGAATAATAAAGGCTGACAGGTATCTAAAGATGTATGTTTGGACTAGGGGACAGGAACAGCATGAGAGCCTTAGCCAGCTTTGTCACCAAAGATGGGACATATGTTGCGGGCTATAAAACCTGAAGGCAGATGTTGCTGTTTTACTAAAGCTGGGAAAGGCTGTAGACGCTGATGGTGCTCTGCACATATGTCCACCATGAATAGCTGTCTGTTTCACTGACAATGCTTCCTGCTGCATGTGACCAAAAAAGAGAGAGAGGGAAAAACAGGTGTTGTTTATCACCTGAATCAATCTAGTGAAAACACGACACTCACAAGATAGCACATTCTGCGTACACTCCTGTGATGCTTCAGTATCCGAGAATCATTAAAAATGGAGCTTAAACTTTAACAAGTGATCACTTTGGGGGGAATTTAAATACATTTAAAGGATGGAGAAAAGAGCACTCTTGGTCAATGTAAATGTTTCTTTGTAATTGCTTTTATTTTGATTTTGATTATTCTACTGGATATTGTATTACTATTTCTGTTACTGTTGGCTCTTATATTATGTATACAGTGTATTGTATGTGTATACACACACAGTCTCACACAGCATTCTTACTGAGGACACTCATAGACATAATGTATTCTCTAGCCCCTTACTCTAACCTTAACCATCAGAACTAAATGCCTAAACCTAACCCTTAACCTCAACTCAATGATTTAACTCCCAAAAAGCCCTTTAAAGTTGTGAGGACCAGACAAAATGTCCTAACTTTGCCAAATTCCCTATGGTTTATATGAAACTCACACACACACACACACACACACACAGACACACACACAGGTATAGTTGAGGCCTTATACAACTTACATTTGTTTAGCAGAGTTTGACATATGTTAAATGTCGGTGATTTAAAAATGTATTTTTGACTGAACTGAATAAATGAAAAAATCTCCTGAAAAATACTTGAAGTATGCTGTCACTCATTATTAGAGGCAACAATATGACTCAGCCTTGCTTGTTTCTCTCTGGTGGTGTTTTTTCCCCCCACACTGAGGCCTCTCTGAAATCCACTCTACACAAAAAGACCTCTCAGAAAAGAAACTCTGATCTCAGACGTAAGTTAGATGAGGTTTATATCTCAGAAGGACAATGTGGCAAGGCCAACATTAAACCATGTTAAGATCTTCTGAGAGAAGCAGTTGATTGATTCCATAGAACGTTGTTCATCAAGGCCACCAGGTCTGAACCAAAGATATTTGGAATGTGTGGAAGAAAGAGGTAGTTACGGCAACAAAAAGCAGCTAAGCAGCCTTTGTAAGTATCTGAAAGGGCCTATATCTACAGCTTGCTAGGCTCTCCCGTAGAGCAGACGAAAGACTACCATGTAAATAAAAGCCACGGGTGAGCTCACAACTTTGCCTGCATGAATAAAAATGGACACAATAATATTACAAATGCATACACAAATAAAGCCAGACATTCATTTTCTTGTAATTCTCAGCAAGCACTTTCATGTTATTCAGTCCTGCAGAAGTACATGAATTATTTGTTCAGTTTAACTTAAAGTTCAGAAACAAATTCACATTTGTCCTATGTTCAGTTTGGCCCATCGCTTTCACTGGGCGACACTTATTCAGTCCACCAAAGAGCATTTTCCTCACCCTGTAATATCCAGTTTTGAGTCTAGCTTGGCTGCGTGCCCTTCTGCCAGTTTCCTGCTTTTCTTAGTGAAAGGTTGTTGTGTGTGTGTGTGTGTGTGTGTGTTGATAGACAGCTGCACACATGCAGAGATAAGGTCAGATATGGCCTTCCCCGTGGGTGGTGCTGGTTGAGGTTGAGGGTATCGTCCAGCCTGAGGAGTGGACTAGGTGGCTGAGATAGCCTCCTCCTGCAGGCGAGCAGGTCTGGAGTGCTGCTGCTGCTCTCTCCCCCCAGCAGCCATGTCCTATTGGAGTGAGCCCCTTCACCAAAGCTTTGTCTGAGAAGAGAGTAGCCAAAAGGGCCCTCTGACACGCTGGACAAGACCCTTCAATATACTAACGCCTTCCCCCATGGCCTCATAACCAACCTAAACTACACACACATGCCACACATTCTGCATAAACTCCTGTGTGGCGACACACGAGTGCCAATGTTGTTTTATCTTCAGTATTTTTTGTGTGTGTGTGAGTTTAGAGTTTGAACAGAGTGCTAAGCTCAAACACAAACACTGGGAGCTGGAGGCTAGAGCAGAGCGCCATCTGCCCCATTCAGGCCCTATCTGGCTTTGACTGTCCATTTCCAATGAGAAACCTCTGCATTCATTGCAGACCAGGGGAGAGAAAAGAGGCAAGATAGAGTTGTATACTGCCTCAGTAAATTTTAAATAGTTCTTTATCCAAGGTGTTTTTTGGCTGCATCTCTGGAGGGAGAAATAGAGATGTAATCAATAATGAACAACCTTGAAAATTGCTGTAAACAGATGGCCTATTGAAAGGAGGCATACTTTCACCTTTTTGTACCTTCCCCCCTGATATTTGTGTTCTTTAATTTTCCAATCAAAAAAATATTTTCTCTCCATTGCTGCGCATCTGTTCCCTGACTGAGATTGCAAATCTTCCAGTCAATATCAGCACACAATTGTCTTTCATGTAATCAGAAATAATAACCCACCCTTGCCTGTCTTGTAGCAAGACATTTCCAAAAGTCTCCACAGATAACTCACACTGTGTGTCACAAAGCGTGACAAAGCCCACAGTGTGACATATCTAGAGAGAACTCGGGGACGACGGTGAGGCGCGAAAGAAGAACGAAGAGGACGGTGGTGGGGGAAGGAGCAATAAAGAGGTACGCGGTATAATGTATAGTGGCTTTGTCCTGGCAACTGCTCAAATGTGCCTGTGACACATTTGAAATTGTCCCTGGCCAGCCCACAAAGACGGGCAGAGGCGCTGCAAGCACTGGCCAATCCATACTCTCCAGACACCTGGAGAATCCTCAGATATTGACCTTCAATTCAGCTGGCATTCGGAGCTGATGAAAAGAGATAAGCACTCTAATCTGTCCGTCGTCTCCGCGCTCCCATTTATTGACTAACTGACACAGACTTATTTTAGCTCTGGCTGCACACTGTTGCCACACGGCAATGTGATACATAAACCTAATAGATGTTTATTTGAAAGAGGCTAATATGAAAATTGCCGCTAAAGACACATGAATCAATTTTCAAAAGCAAACATAATTGGATATTCCGGGACACTCATCAAATGTGAATTGGCCCTGGTCTCCTTGTCTGTCTGCTCTTCTCCCCCTCTTTGCTGTGTTTCCTTGTGTGACATGTTATTATGCTCTGGTTTCCCTCTGTCACTCGTAGCCATTTAACAGATTGGCTGCCATGGAGAAACTGCTTTAAAAATCTCAATGGAGGAGTGTGTGTGTGTGTGTGTTAAAAGGAATCTTTCTGTGTCCAATGACTTTCATGCATATGTGTCTGCATGCAGAGATGGATTTACATGTTATGCTCGGGTAGGTCCCTTTCCCAGCCCTCCCACTGTGGTCCTACATTTTCACATGACAGTTGCAGGCTGGATGTTAGAGGCACTTGACAATAAGTAGGGGAGTAGGAGGAAGTGCTTACTAAGAGCCTTTGTAAAGGACGGTGATGCCTACATACTGTCTGTGTCACAAACATGCCATGAGGGAGGCCATGTGGACGGAAACACACACATATGAAAATTATACACACCCCAACAGGCAGATTATTGGGAGGATCCACACAAACCCGACCACGCATGGTCACGCACCCCATATCAGAGCGCCGTCCGGTCATTTTCATATTCATATTTACATGCATATGAGAGTGAGCACATCCCAGGAATACAGATCTATTTAAATTCAGACAGAATCAGTAAATAGCCACCTCCCGAGAGCCACAAGAGGGGGAGAGACGGAGAAAGAGGCCAGTATATTTATTTGAGTGACATTGTCTAAATTGAAGTTTGACACTCTTCACCACTCTAACCTTTATGCAAATGTGAAAACATCTATATGTGATGGACAGAATTCAATTAACTGAGATGACAGAATATAATCTAGTGAACTGAATACATCATGCAGTTGAAAGGTAACATAATCATCCTGGTAGGAATGGGTTGGGGTGTGTGTGTGTGTGTGTGTGGGGGGGGGGTCTGTGGCAGAGGGAGAAAGGAGAAAGAGGGGGAGTATGGGAGGGAGGGAGGGCACAGAGGAAGTGGAAGATAGAGCCCATTTCTCTGCCGCCTTATCGAATGGCACAAGCTCTATTTCTCCAAAGCGGAGTCTTCAGTCCACTAAACTCTTGATCTCAAATCAGAGACCCTGGAACACTGTTGCTAAGCAATTAGGGGGGCTTATTGAGCAGCTGATTCCTGCCGCACAGTGTCCATCATTACAATTTCTTCTCACCGCATAGACTTCCATACTGATGAACAGCAGCCAGCGCCCACTGACCACGCACTAGAAAATGGGCTCCTTCGGCGAGGTTGCAAATTACACCGCTGCACATCACCACCCTTATTTAAAACCAATACAGCAAGACTGCCCCATAACAACTGTTGATGCTGAAGGTGTGCGTGGGTGACGGAGAGAGGGGGTGGGGGGGGGATTCATAAATCTTGAAATAGTATAGAATAGTGGTGCAACATAAATATGTTACACAACTCCTGACTTTTGTCTACACTCCCGAGTCCCCATTATAAACTCTAACTACCAGCACTTAAATTATTCCTGTGCATAATTAACATAGTTCACCTAAACAGCCCATATTATCTGACAGTTTGTCTTTAGTGCAAATAGTGAGTATAGTGGGGAAGGAGAAGGCAGAGAAAGTGGCTCACTGTCGATCAGGCTGTGAGCACAGTAGCGAGCTGGCGGCCAGATGGGGGCAGCCTTAACCAAGATATGAGAACGCAGGCTGCATTAGTGGGGCAGCTTGCCACAATGAAACAAGGACGTGTGCGGGACTGAGAGTGAATGTTGCCCTGTCAAAAACTATACTTATGATACTGTGCTTAAATAGCCCACAATTTAAAAACATACATTATATCTTCCTGCATGCGTCTCTGGCTATACATACAAGCAACATCAGTCAATATTTGTTCCCTTATACATTTTGACAGTGTGTTTTCCGGCCACTCAGTGACAGCTGTGTGGGATGTGAAGCCACCAGGACTCTATTGTGCGTTGGATGCTAACACTAGGTGGCTCTGTCAACTGTTTGTGGTCCTGTAGAGCCATTCAGTCTGACTGGATTGGCCCAGTTTACCACTGAATCATCACTGGATCATTGCCACAGATATAATGCACTGAGAAAATACACATTGCTAAACTATCATAACAGAAACTGTACATAGGAAGGAAGTCCACCTTCCTGGCTCGACTGTATCAAAATGCTGATTTCATCTCGGGCAGTAACATGTAACTAGAGAACAGAGGCGCATGTAACGAAACAGAGGTTATAATGGATGGTTAAGTGACTCCTCACCAGATCTCTTACATATAATGTGAGTCCCATTGGCACCCAAAATGACTACTGTATGGCATTTAATTAAATATAACCTTTCAAAGAAAGCAATTTAGAGTCTGGTTACATTTGAGGCGTGTGTGAGGTTACTGGCACTTTTAACAACTGCATCCGCTGCTATAGAATCAGTCAATTAACATATTTAGAATGAAGTAGATTTCTACATGCACTAATCATTCTCTAATTTACAGAGAACTCAAGCCTTTCAAACACTGGACACTAATCAGCATGCCAGGCCTAAATGTTACGTAATCGTCAATTAGGTTTCGCTAAAGCACGGGGAGAATTACATTAATAAATATACATGAATTACAAACGGCTATTGATGTGACTGGTTCATGGACGCCTCCACTTATGGGTTGTTAAGACTGGGGCTATTCGTCATATATACATTGAAATGTAACAGTGACACGTTTGGGAGAATGTTAGAAGTCAGAAAGGAGAGTTCTCAAGCTCTCTCAATGTTTGAATGCTGTGAACCAATTTCTATTTTTTGATGATTACGTGCACAAAAAAACATCTGTACATCCCCCTTCATTGCAGTTTGAGTGAATCCACTCTGCATGGTCCATGGTATTGGCTTATCTCAGGGACCCCAGTGCACCATGGGTAATGTCTCCTCAGGTATAATGAGGGAGCTGTGGCTCAGTTGCTGAGAGGGAGAGTGGCAGCACTCTCCTGACCCTGACCTCCTCCTAATCCTGGGAACCATCCGTGGCTGACTCCTGCCTCGCTCACAGCTTTACTCGTGCCTGTGTCCATCAACAGACTAAACACTGGACCTGCTCTTACCTACACTTTCCTTCTGCTCTCGTTCTCTTGGCAGTTTACGGGCCGTACAGGATCACCACTGTATACACAGGAGAAAAAAGGGACTATAGAGATATAGAGGGCTGCAGAATCAGTTAGATCTTCGGCATCGTGTGTTTCATTGCTGATATGAAATGTTGCTCTTTAATTCGTACAGATGTGGTCTCATGATACAATTGCCGCTGTGCTGATCAATTTTTATAATGATCAGCACTGCGGCAATGCTGTTGTGCCAGTGTCCGTGACGATGCCACACATATTCCTTCCAGGGAAAATAGTTCTAAGTGTTTTTTAATCTTAATTTGCATCTTTTGCTGCTTGCTTTTGAAAGCCAGTGATAATCATTAGTCGCACAGTGATATTAATGATTGTGTGAGTAGCAGGGAAACACTGGACTATCGCAGGTGTGTCCAAAGTCCAGCTCGCGGGCCAATCACGGCCCTCGGGGAGATGTCGTACGTCCCGCAGCTTCCATTTTATATTGTATTGTTTATTTATTTATTTTTATTTTTATTATTTATGGCCAGTTACCCCCCGTGCACACGTTAGGTGCTTTGAAACCAGAGTCCCGAGTTCGAAACCTATCTGTGACAGACAGCTATATGCACTCATCTCATATTATGTTGTTATTTGACTCCAGAAAAAAAAAAGCTTAGATTATGTTGCATTTCCATTTAAAAATTATATTTGTGACAATGAAAATTTTATATTTTATAAAACAATGCATTTGTATGTAAATGTTACTCTTAATAAAAGTGGAAAAAAAGTGACCATTGGCCTCCGTAAATCCTCACTTTATTAAATATGGCCCTCGTCAAAAAAAAGTTTGGACACCCCTGGACTATAACCTTAATTCAGTTTGATGCGATTTTATTTGATTCGATTCCACGATGCATCACATCCACTATTTTCTACATGAATGTCCTTTAATATGAATTAAAACATTTCTTTACAAACGGAACTTAAATGTTCTGTCTCCAGAAACAAAAAGAATGCTTCTGCAGTCGAGCTGCAGATGTTAGCAACTGGAAGATCAACAAGCGACGTTTACTGGCTATAATCAATTATGTGCCGCCACTGCATGGATGCATAATCGTCTATCTGCATTGTGATGCATCATAGAAACACTTACTTTCAACAACCCTGTTAATTATAAGAGACCACAATATCCAACAGCATGAAAATGCAATCTCATTAGCAAAATTAGCCATCCAAATTAAGACAGTTGAATCAGAAAATGTGAAAGTCAAGTTTCATAGCTGATTGCTCAAAATGTTATTGAAGAATGGGAAGGTAACGTAATTAGAAAACCTGCTGGAACTCAACAGTTTGGGATCATTAATTGCTCACTAATTACTGCAAAAGAAGTTACTATTTTTCATTAGTTTGGTTGCATCACACTAAGATACTGTGAGGATCAAACGCACATAGTCTGATCGAAAGAGGAGCAATAAATGGGGAACTTGCTGGAGGTTTGGATTTATCCTGGCATGACTTCATTCTAGAGGCCTGTGGTTCAGTCACAGACACATTAGGATAAGATCACACAGCAGGCAGGCAGGCCTCTGTGATACTGTCAGGTGACTCTCTATGGCTTCAACGGTGGTAGATCCCAGCAGGGAATGTTGCTGATTGCTGACCACGCACACAACAATGTCGCCTGTGAACCCACAACTTTATGGTGGCCCCGTCTTTGATGTGGCATCTAATTGGCTGAGATGAACTGTTGCGGTAGCAGACGCCTGGGGCCCAGCTCCACTGTACACCAGTCCACACAGTCACCGTCTACATTTAATTAGGTCCCCTCGTATGTGTGTATACTGTATGTGTGTGTGTGAGTGCACATGTGCAGTATATCAATATGTATGTCTGCCTATTTGAGAGCATTAAGTGAATCTATGTACACCAGTTTGTCATATTTATAACACAAATTGTAACAAAAACAAAAAGGTCTGAAATTAAGAGTTCAAATCACATATGATGGGCTGTAAGGTAGAATTAAGATGGAGAGGCTTGGGGTTTTATTGCCTGGTGGTTTGTTGTCTCAGTTCTTAACATAGCTTGAGGCACTAATGATTGGCTCGGATGATGACAGGGTGCAGTTGACTAGAAGAAAGAGTGAAGGGTGTTGTAGTGGTTTGTTGTCGCAGGCCCTTCACTTCTCAGCATTTGGCGACGAGACTGTTGTCGTCACGGAGGGGATGCATGTGAGTGGCGCTTTGTTTAACTTCCTCTCAGTGCAGGAGAAACCAGCAGGGCCTGGTAATGAGTCTGCAAACAGGACTCACGAGAAAGAAAAACCGTGTCGCTCATTACAAATTGCATGTGTTGCCTAGTATTTTAGCACAAGGTTCAGTTGAAAAGCAAAAAAAAAATCACATTTCCACTAACTCCAAATTCACAACCCATATCAAAAGAGCATCGTAGCTTAGTGAATGCATAAATCACCGATACATAATAGCTACATGGAAGTTGCATGCCGACAGACGTTTTCATGATAGAAACAAGGGGTGATTTTTGGAGCCGTACTGCATTGTTTATTTGCATAAAATTGAAGAAACGCCACAAAGTATCATGTGTCTCAGCTTGTGCTAAACTCAGCAGAGCACAATGACTGATTATAGCAAATTACTATCCCTGTACGAGCTTCTGCGAATCCGCGCTCCGTGCTGTTTTCAGCCCTGAAGCAGGGGAAGAGAAATTGTTCCGCCCAAGTACCATAAAAACAGATTGGAAGCTCGGCACTGTGAATTAGCTGCACAGGAAGCCCCCTAAACCCCCTGTTTTATTCATGAGCATGAAGGCTATCGGAGTCTAAGAAACCCCTGTGGTCTTGCCCGCTACATCAAGGTTGCATGCCGCGTCCATAGAAAGCTGCATTTCTTTTCCCATGCCACATTAAAAAGCATCAGAGATTAACCGCTGCCATCGTTTGAGATATATAAACAAATGCTTTACTCATCAATCCAGCAGCCATGTTGAAAGATTTTAATGAGCCGACTGTCATTCAACTAATGGAATCCTGCTTAAAATGTCCACAAGTTACATGTTGTGGTTCAGGGCTTTGTTTGGGCGACCAGGGGAAGCGTTGGTGTGGGAGGGGAGCGGCGGAACTCGGCACAACTGTTGGAGAAATGCATTGTTGTTGATAATCCTTTGGAAATTGAAATAGGGAGAGGGAGTGGCTCCTATGGGAGAGCGATGCAGTGGACACACACATGGCAGCGCAAGTACTGCAGAGCCTGAGAAGTTGGTAGTTGCCACAGGGGGTGCAGGGGTTTGTGCCAAGACAGAGGAAGGTGAAGAGGCAACATCTGCCAAAATTGCAAAGGAGTGTACTAGAGAAAATGAATTTTCAAGTAACCAAAGTCTGTTTACTGTGTTACTGTGACACTTGTTTCTGCTGTTCCTTCAGCAATGCCTTCATAGTTACGCATTTTTATTTAAACTATACATGGAGAAGTGCAGTCATTTAACATGGTGTCATGAAAGTTGGAAAGTTGAAATGTAACCGGAGCGGTAAAACTGTCACTGAACCTGAACATGTGTTTGTATGTAAATGTCCTTGGACACATAAGGGATTGAGGAAAATATTCTTTCTTTATTTTATTCTTTATGAATATTTTTCATGGCCTCTTTTTAACATGGGAAAGGTAATGAACAAAAAAAAACCGTAAACCGTAAAATGTTAACTGTGACTCAGTGGGAGATAAAGGCATGGAAATGTGAAGATGATTTACTAACACAGTGCTTTACGTTCACATGCTTTCTTTTATAGTAGAAAAATGCAGTTCTGCATGCAAAGCGCAAGTCATGAAAAACATGCCTTTGCATCTTTTTTTTCAACTTTCCCAAATGAGAGGGGAATTAATTGGTCTATTTCCATTTATGCTAATAAACATGCAATATTAACAAAGTTGCTGCTGTGACAAGAATTACCCAGTGGGAGGCCATTTATTTATTTTATTTTTTTAACTACCCTTGAAAGCTATCAGATGTGTCACACAACATCAAGCCACAATATATGTAGATCTCTGAGCCATGTGTCATTGTTTACTTTGCTTGTCTGGGTGCCAGCATTTCCTAATTGTCCTCTCTGAATTTAGCAACTTGGTCTCTCGTCATTACGGTGGAACTGAAGTCCTAATGAGTGGAATTGTTATCTGAAAGATGGCCCCTTTTTTTCCCTGCTGCGAAAGCACATTAGCTCCAGACAGCTCATTTCCATTCCCCCGTCATCTCTATAGAAATGACGTGCAGTGCTTGAAACTGTTTATTTCCAAATTCAGACCTCCTCCGCGGCAGCCATCGGCTTCAATTACCAGTTTTTCCTGAGCAGAGCCATCAGGCAGCCTGACACTGAGGTCCAACCTAATTCCCACCTTCTCCAAAGTCAAGAGCATAATGTGCAGATAAAAAAGGTGGAAAATAGCCTGCCACTCATTAGCATGCAGCGCCTGCCTGTTCATTTGCTTGCTGCGAATGAAAGTTGTGACACTCAGCGCCTTGTGCAATGCGAGAATAGTCCTCTTCAGACTGCCTTGTGTCCTTACTGCCATGGAAAGGTCACCGGCAGAGGTGTGCGCTCACCAGCCTGGCATGCTGCTCTTCACTGGCCCACCTGGGAGAGGGGTTAGTTGGGGGTATGGACGCAGGGAGAACCTCATTACCTGCTGAATCAACATATTATTGCCATGCTTCACCCAGCCGAATTGTTTACAAGTGTCTTTAGCACGGGCAAAAGCCTGCTCTGGTGGGCCACGACCGCATTCATTAGTCCCTGACCCTGGTGATTATATGTTATCTGATATGCGGCTATCTGGCTTGGCTGCATGAACAGGGCCACTGGCCTGCATTGGCCTTGGCCCATTACAACCCCTCTCTTTTTCCTCGCTCCATTTTTCCTCTCCCTCTCCCCCTCGATCCATCTACCCCTCTGTCTGAGCTCCCTATGAATGTATCCATTAGCTTGCCGATGTGTAAATTGTTTTCACCTGCATTGCGGGCAGATGGGGAGCAGTGTCTCTGTCGTGATTTCCTATGCATGAGCTTTCTAATCAGTCAGAGAGTAACATGATTCCCTTGCTCCCTGCTAGGAAAAGGTGAACTTGTGCGAGCGTGCACCCAGACATTACATACACATATGCATGCACACATGTTCTCACAATCCCAATTCACAATCAATATGCATGCTGTGTTGTGGGGATACGGGGTGCAGTGGTAGTGGTGCCAGGGTTCATTACATGGGCTTGCCTTACAACACTGTGATGGCTTAATACAGAGGAGAGGACAGAGAGTGAGCTGATCCTTGCCTCTGCTTCCCCCAGTAGCAGCTCAAATTGAAGGATAATTTGACCTAGAAGACAAATGCCACATAAGCACAGCAGCATCCAGTGAAAGTGTCAACCGAGTGTGACCCGTGGAAGAGACAGGAGAGGATGCCCCTCACGCAAACAAATAAAGCATTTCCTAATGTCTAAATGTGGATGTGACATGTGCCCTGTGGGGCTTTCCTGTTGGATCGGGTCAAATGGGCCTGCTAGACCTGGATTAGCTCTTAGGGTGTGGACAAAGGTGTTATATTCTTAGCTGCTTGGATTCTTCAGGCAGAAAATTTAAATGTACAAATTCACTTTTTAAAATAAAGATGTATAATTAAAACTACTGCCTCAAACATTAGTGCAGTTTTGCGATATTTGAAATATTGCTATACTGCTGTCACATATTTAAAACCTGGGTATATTTTGATTCACCCCAGATTTGGTTTATTGTGCACATTGAGACAAGAAAAAACAATGCAAGCTACCACTGCATAACAGTCAGTTTATGAGTACAGAGCACCCTTTTATAGTATCTATAGTAGCTATAACCAACCAGCATCACAACAAGAGCAAACATCGAGCTCTGGCTGTCAAAATCTGACCCAAGCAGCACAGCCCACGTGAATCTCATCAATTTACAGCAGCTTACATGACATGACCACACCCTTGCTATCAGCTGTCAGTCAAACACCAGACTCCACCGACTCTAGTCAAACAGAGAGATGATGCTCTCCTTTCTGCCTCTCGCAGAGAAAAAAGTCTGGATAATACCAGCTGTCCTGAAGAAAGCCTAACAAACAAACCAAAAGGAAATTGGAGAATAAATCCACTCTGCAAAGGACATCACAAGGCTTGCCTGCACTAACAACAGGCCACTGTTGTTAGACCTGGGACTCTTTGTTAAAACCCACACTGAAGCTTTGTGCTCTCAGACAGCACTCCAGACTGCCCCAATGTTTATTCAAATGACCAACAAGTGCAACATCATGGTGAATCTGACGTCCTCACTTCTCCTTTGTGATACAAGACACAGCATCTACAGACACAACCACGTAAGTTCAAGGAAACAACTCTGCATCTGAAAAAAATAAAGTTAGACATTGCTTTTACACAGCTTAGCTCAGCCTCTTGGCATTCAATTTCTTATTAAGTCACGAGTGAAAAGGCAAGCACTGGAAACTAGCTCCCCTCCATCCCATTCTATTTTGTCAGCTTCCTTTTCCATGAAATTATAAAGGGGATTTGTTGCAGCTTTTCATTCACTTGATAGCACTTAACTAATTGCTTTCCTCTCATAGACAAATACGTACTCACAAAACATGGACACACAAATAAACAGTACGCAGGCATGCAAGCACACGCACACACATATACACATCAAAATGATTGCCATTTTAAAATCTGATAATTCTCGGTTTTAAACAGAATACGTGGTCCCGACATATTTAATAATCCAAGTATAACTGTGAAAATCAAACTATACCTTTGCCAACTACAAGTGCAAACCTTTTAAAATGATTACAAAAGCCTGGTCAAATCTCTTCCACGATAGCGGTATCAGGCAATTATAGAAACAAGTGACCATTGAATTAACACATGAAACTTGAAAGCTTTTGCACTCTGGTGTAGAACGCACCGCACTGCACTCGGAAAAATGTGTCAGACCTTCATTTGCAATTTCACAGGGAGTCACCTGCATTCTGGGCAAACAATAGTCTTATTCTTAACAGAATAGAAGGACAATAGCTTTGTAAATGTTAAAATGTGTTGATAAATGTCACCGCTTTTCAGACAGACCACGACTGAATAATAAGAAATCTTCAGACTAGGTTCATTTTAAAATGGGCAACGCACTTTTTCTGAAATGAAATGACAATTGAGGATTTGAATTAACCTTCAACACCTTGCCAGTATCTAAATGATAGTGAAAGGAGTGAAGGGAGAGCCATGCAAAAAAAGATAGACAAACCCAAAACCATAGAGAGGTGAACCAACTGTTCCAAGTTTCACACAAGGAAGAAATGGGGGAGGGGGTGAAGAAGATAATTTAGCATTTGTGTAAGCTGTTTATCAAATTATTAACTGCACAGATGTTTCTGACTAGCTAGGGGCTGAACGTGGGCTCTGCCAAGCAGGGGAACAAAGGTCTGAAGGGTTCAACAGAGATGTGCACTGAATAACAATTTAATTTACTAGCTGTTAATTCTCATGCAAATTGTGACCCATGTTAGGGCATATCAATTGCCATAGACATTTTATATCATCAGAGGAGCAGGGAGGAGAAACAGTGCAGGGACACTGTATACAACCACAAACACGCAAGACAATACTGTCAGAGCAGCCATTCACGTTATAGGATTTTAAATGTATGCATGGCAATTATTTGTTTTTACTAATAAATGTGGAAAGACTCTACCTACTGTATCATCACTGTATTGTTATGTTGCACCATTGTAGCTACACAATCTACTGTATGTCATTCACTGCAGTGAAAACGGATATTGTTTAAAAGATAAAATAAGCCATATCACCTATGAGCCCTACAGATTTGAAATGCATGTGTTGATGTATTTTACCAACCTGTTACAAGTTGAGTCCAGGAATTTCACTCTTTATTTTTGATGCAGTCTTGGTGCCAGTTGTCTGCCTGATATATGCATATATAAAAAAGCAGGGGAGAGAAATACAATCATGTTAAATCATAGTTTCTTTATTGTGAACCATCATCATCTGCTGAAAACAATCATACATGCACGGTATGACATCCAACAAAGACTGATCACTGGCATCAGCTGAACTCAGCTGGAACGGCAATGTTGCAAGTCTAATTTTCTTCATCGCCTCCAAAGCACCGCCTTTCAGCTCTCCACAGCACTAACAAAAAGCCTGGCAAAAATATCAATTATACATGCAGGAGGCAAACAAGGGGATTTATTTCACAACAAATAGCCTCATAGAGAGATACTGAATAGGGCAGATTAGCATTAGAAAAGGACAACAAAACTCCCCAGTTCAACAGCTAAAGAGCAATTTGATGGGGATGGAATTGGGGTAAATTGCTTGATTAGGGTGTGCATTCGGAGGGGCTGTCAGTTTCCAGAATCCCACCAAGGATATGTGGCGATGTCGCTTTGAAAAAAATGACGTGCTGTAGCAGTAAAATAATGACATTATGACAACTGTCAGAGGTGAACTTTGATAATGTAAGACAAGATCAGTAGCCGTGGGAGCAAAATGTGACATCAATCTTTCTCTGATAGCGAGAAGCTTATCAAATAAAAGACTAAAAAGGGCCTTTTGATGGCTGGTATTTAGCTCAGTCAGGCAGGTTGACATGCAGCACCATAGGATTCACATTTGTTCTTGTTGTTTTCTACAACATGTGTTTGCCCAGATAAACAAGAATGCTATATCTCCAATTTATGGCTAATAGCCTGTTGTTAGTTGGGAATGCTGAGTCAGCATTCCTTTAATTATGAATATTATTATTAATAATACATTCATACATACATGTGTGTGTATATATATATATATATGAGATATATACATATAGCCTAGGACATTAAAGGCAGGCAAGGTGGATAACTGATGAAAGCTAGCATGGGGGCTTATTGCTAGATGTAAAGATACACACAGACATTCACAGCTCAACTTTCTTTGGAGATACTTTCTAATGCGTTAAAATCGAGTGGAGTTTGTTGGGAAAACATTACACAATCACTTACCAGTGACAAGGATTTTTGTGATAGCGAGACCACTTTTTCTTTGTTGAAATCGATCTCAGTTTACAGTGTCTCGCGCAATTGCACAAACGTTAGAAGGGAGCTCGAGGCCAGCGGATGCTCCGCGTGCTCCCCTTGTTTATCAGCAGGGGATTCTGGGTAGCCATGTCCATGGAAACAGATGTAAACACCAGGATCGCAGCCTCCGCCTCCGCCTCTCCTCCCTCCTCCTCCTCCTCCTTCCTCTTGGCTCAGCATCTGTGCCAAAACGGCCGTAAGTAGCAAACATGGCTTGCAGCGAGGACCATTATTATGAAAAGGTAACATCGATTCAGCAAAGCCTGCGACAAAGGTGAGTTCACTGTGCTTTTATGTCAACGTGAACACGGCCCGGTTGAGACCACGGGCACGGGTTGGGACCTGTGCCGCCATTTAGCATCCCACTGCGGCTTGTTACGACAGAGACATGCGACTAGCTTCTTAGCTAACTGACGAAGCCCGGGAAGCGTATAACTAGCTTGTTCATTAGCCGTTTATCTCCGTTATTAGCGTATGCTACCATACGCTAATAACGGCAACGTTACTGTACTGTACGGCAACGTTACTGTAGCTGGAGTATGTTATTTTTTATATAGTATAGGAAGTACAACCAGTCAATAAGTTAGTGGATACGTATAGCTAATAGTGCTAATAATCTGTCATTACGCATCCATGTAAACTATGGAGATGCTACAGTGTGTGTATGTGTGTGTGTGTGCAGAGAGAAACGGAGACTGGAGTTGGAGAGGGACTTGTTTGCTTACTCCAGATCTGATAAAAGGATGTAAGTGACCTTACAATATTTTCTGTTTTCTTTGTATTAATGGAATTGTATTTAACTTGTATATGAAGTAGTGATTTATTGTAAAATAAAACATTATTGTAAATTAGATTTAATATTTAAGCATGCTACAGTATCTTGTTATAAGCATGTGTAATGAATACTTAGTCATTTTATTTGGCAAATTATTATTGGGCATTTTTGTTAGGATGAAATATGTTGTCTAACAAAAATATCAGTGTTGTGTTCAGGTGTGTCACAAGCACACAGTGCCCTGTTTTCATTATAAATGATTTGTAATAAATGTTTACATTCCAAGAAACAGCGAAGCGTATGTGAATATCAGAGCTGAGGATTTGTTTTAAATTTAAAACATATTGTGCTTAACCTTTTCTTGTGAAAAGTCAAGTTCTTATGTTTTTGACTAAGCTGTTAGATAACATTTCTTTTGAATAATAGTTCTCCACTGCCTTCAGCTTACAGATAAAGTGTTCCAAACTGCGCAGTTATCTCAAGGAAATCTCTAACAGGGAAGCACAAGCGAAAATGAGAAACCTTGAGCTTCTGAGAGATGTGGAGTGCATAGAAAATAGCATGAGGGAATATCACTCTGACCATGGTAGTCTGCAACAACAAAAGGTACATACACACAATTAAATTTGTCTAACATGCTAAAGATGCACTGAGGTTTATCCAGATTTTTTTTTATTTAATCTAAATTAAATCTTAATTTAAAAAAATACAATCTTCAATTGTATTTTGAATGCAGTATATAAAAACTAAACTGGTTATTTTAGAACAAGAACAATAAAGGTACACACCTACAATTATTTTTTTTCCCCACAAGAAAAATGGGTATTTACTCCAAATGCTGATTCACACATATTATTTGCTCCAATGCTTTGTTGTGATTTAGAAATATTTGCTTGCTGTTGCTTGATGTGACTATAGTAAACTCTCAATTTGCCCAATTTATCACAACATGCAAATGAACGAGGGAAAAAAACAATGAGCCGGTCAGATTATCACTTTAAACA
This sequence comes from Solea solea, assembly GCF_958295425.1. NCBI lineage: Eukaryota > Metazoa > Chordata > Actinopteri > Pleuronectiformes > Soleidae > Solea > Solea solea. Next base: position 2,883,205 of record NC_081151.1, read on the forward strand.
CAACAACAGTGCTTGACAGCTTAATATCAAATTAACAAAATTGGCTAATTATGACTGGCTGAGTTAATTGCTCAATATAGAGACTCTGAAGTGCTCCAGAGGTTTAGTCATTCTCTCCCCTCAAGCAGTTGGTTTATTTCCTCTTGATGCTCTATGAATCCTCCATGTTTGTTGTTATTTCGATTGTCCCACTGCCCTTTCTTTCATTATGAAAGTTCTCTGTGTTTTATGTTGTCAGTGCAATGAAAACCAACAATTCTCCGGATTACACGTACACACGCTGAGGTGCATACAGTTGTATAACAATTTTAGTCTAATATCTATTTGTATTGGTTTTGCAATATTTTAAATTTAGACCTTTTGTAGGCATTTGTGAAAGACGTGCTTCTGTAAACTGCTGTTAGTTTGATGAAGACATATGGCACATTTAAGATAATCCAAGTGCCCTTAATCAGGCCATTGGTGTTTTTTTTTTTTAATTGGAGCTGGGATTAAAGCAGCGAGTCTGGCCTGTCAGATAAAAAGACTGCCCCTAAAATGTTAGCGGTCATCTTTACAAGAGACACCCACTTGGGAAAACCCTGTTGTGATTGACTGATGCTTGACAGTGTCACATTTGCTGTCAAGCCCTGTGCTTTTAAACCATATACAGATAATATTCTGTGACACTATCACATCCTTGTAAAAAAACAACAACTGTGTTTTGTGTTCCATGCAGTTGCTGTTTACCCACCACAAATATTATAACCATCATTATTAATTCAGCAGGTGATCTTTCTGTCTGTCTGTCTGTCTGTCTGCGTGTTTAACCTTTTATTCTTACGTCTGTCGCAGGCTGACTTTTTCAGAAAGATTTCTAAACATATGGAGGAAAGGAAGAAAATGGATAAAGAGGTTGAGGCAGACAAGGTACTGTAATATGTACTATAAGCATAGTAATAGAAGATTTATTTGTTTGAAAGTAATGTCATTGTAATTAGTGTTGTGTGTTTGTATAGCTGAAAAGTGGTATTTGTTTTTTTTTTTTCGTTGGATCCTTCTCTTTTCAAATGTTTACAAGGTTTAAGCAAATCTTAGTTCTATCAAGCCGTGTTTTCAGGTTTAGAATAACAAAATAAGGTGGACATTATGCCTGGTAAGTCTGTAGAGGAGTCTATATTTATACTGTGTATCTGTAATAGCACAGGTGCCTAATCCTCGCCGGTGCATCTGTACAAGCGATGCAGTTCAAACCCATAGCTATTTTCTCCCTTCACTTAAAGCAGTTAAAGCTCTTTTAGATGAAATGTCTAAGACATCTCATAATAACTTGGAGCATGCTGTCTAGAGCAGTCACTTGTAACTGTGTGCAACCCCCCCACACCCCCACCGCCACCCCCCCCACACCAGCCTGTCGATATTGTAATGAGCAAAATAGTACCGTCACTCCATTATGCATACAAGCCATTGGCTTGCAGTGTGCATGTCCCTCAGGCTGCAGCATTCATTAAGGGAAGCTTACCGGGCTGAAAGCTGGAGACAGATGATAACGGGATATGATTTTCATATTTAATACATTCCTTGGAAGAGCACATGCGTGCCGCAGATTGATAGAAGAATCAATTGCTACTTTAGTGAAACACTTTCTACTTTGCCCTGCAGCTACCGATGGAATCACTCAGCCAAGAAATTAACTTTTCCTCTTTTTTTTTTTTACCTACTTTGTGGATCTGCTGGGCAGGCTGCATGGTTTACAGTGAATGTTATTAAGCAGCTAACTGTTTGGTATTTAAGACGCTTATCAGAAAAGAAACAGAAGCCATGCGTTTTGTTATTATGTTTGGAGGGAGGCTTTTTTGCCCCTTCCCCACCCACCCCTTGGTGACATTGCAGACATGAATCAAAACTTGTCTGAAGGATTTCTAATAAGATTAAAAGTTAAAACATTGATCCTTAGACATTCTTCTGAGAGAGGCTGTGAAAAGAATTCTGACCATGGCTCATCTAAAATACCCTTATTCAGATCTGTAAAGTGCATACTTAATGTGTTGGAGTTGAATTTCTTTCAACTGAAGCAAGGATTTTAAGAAAAAATTTGAAGAATTTTATATTTGTTTAGAAATAGTTTCACGCTGTAATGAAAATGTTAGTTGTCAAAATGACTGAAATGAATTATACATGTATTATTTCTTTCCCACATTTACAGATCAAAGTTGTGCATAGAAAGCACTGGGACACCTCCCTCTCTCATCCAGCTAAGAATTTTACACAACCACCAACAATACATTTTATGGACCACCAGACCTCCAGAGCATCTGGTGCTGAAGCTGGCACCACAAGTGCACACTCGCACCAAGCATGGCATCATTCACCCTATCGCAGCTTGCACTCTGGTGAACGTTCACCAAGTGGCCTTTTGAAGAACTGTAGAGTTAGCGGTGAGGATGCTGCCGGCAACCGAGCACATTTATCAGATGACATTTCAGACTCAAACGATTCCCCAGACGCCTGCAATTTGAGTGACAAACATGAAAGAAAGATGGAGGTGCTCCCATCTGTTTGTGCCTTGACATGTGCATCTGGCAGCGTGCCTTTTGGAAGTGATGATGAACAGGAACGGCCACCTCTGGTGACCTTGATGGGACCTGAGAAGAATCAGTCTCCCAGTGGCAGAGGCCTGACTCGGGCTAAGGATTCCCCTGCAGAAAACACCAACTTCCCAGATATCACTCATCAGTCACCCATAATGGAAACTGCAGATGGAGGTCTAACCCTGGTGATGCCTGAAACCACTTTTGAAAAAGAGGCTCAGCATAAGCCAGGTTCGAACTGTCATTTCTTACATTTTGCCTTGTAGTATAATGTTGGCATCATGTCTTTACAGTGGAAAACACTTTATGTTTGTCCTTTTGAACACGGGAAATAAGCCATGTGATACTTTGCTCTCTGTTGAAATTCAGGTAGCCGTGAAAGTGTCAGCACACCAAGTTCTGACGTGCAGTTGTCAGAGAGCAGTGAGAGTGACCTGTCTATTTCTCTGACACAATCTGAGCTGGAAGATGATCTACAAGAGGATGTGGAGTCTGAGAGAAATGTCACGTCTGCAGAGAGTCCTGATCGCAGCCAGCACAGTCCAGATCCATCCAAGAACACATCATCAGCAGTGGCCTTGCAAAGGTATAGTATGTATAATGTATGTTTTTTCTATTGTTTGGAATTTTCAGGGCGACTAAGGATGTAGAAACATGTTGATTGTTTCATGCCAGATAGTCTTGTGTCAAAGTGTCAAAAATGCTGTCAGTATTTTTTTTTTTTCAAGACAAAGCTAAGCAAGCTAAGAACGGAGAAGGTTCTGCACGGCCGTGCTGAACCACAGTGGGCTGTTAATGATAGGAGCGAGTGAAAACACCGCACAGCGCCTTTTACCACCATCACATCTGAGGCTGACAGCGAGGATTGTGGGTCACGGTCCATGCCACTGTGATATCTGTAGCTCGGCAGCAGCTGTGTGGTGGCGGTGGCAGTGATGCATCTTATAGGGAGAGCTCAGGACCTGTCACCAACAATATTGCCATAATCCAAGATAATGCTGTAACAGAGCAATTTTCTGCTTGAGAGACCTCAGGAAGTCCCCAGTGAAGGAGGAAATTTGTGGCACCATAGAGTGTTCTGGAGGGTGGGCATGTGGACAGCACTTACAGCCACAAATCCTTAGCGTGATGATGGCCTCTGAGTTGAAGGATCATTTTGGATGGGGTTAGAGCCCCAGAAAATTCCATGTGAATGTTTGTTCCCAGAGCCTCTGCAGTTCCCTGTGCAATATACTGTATTTTATGTCCATGAGTTCTTAAAAAGTAGGAGAAGTTAATTGTATTTTGTCTTTCTGTTTTCCTTGGGGGACACTGTTGAGACTTTGCACAGTTTCAGTCCTTGGGTTACATGCTTGTTTGCAATGTTGTGCATTTTCTACATTAGCATCCCGCTGTCCCTGGTTGTGCATGTGAACGTATTATTCAACACAAAATATACTGTAATTTTCTGTAATAATACAAATGCCCTTTTATTATCTGTTCTCTGTGTATCAAAAGCAGCTATGAGGGATTTTCTTTTTGAGAGTGAAGCACTTTTGTTTGTGCATGATTACATGGTCGACTATACTATTTATATTATGACCTCAAGGGGAACTCTAGTTAGCCTGTGCCGAGGAGGCGACAGTGGGGGCAACGGCTCTCATTCTGAACACAGAGCGATTCGGTATACGGGGAGAAAGCCAGAGGTTTTGATTTAAAAGTAACAAGAACATCCGGTCTATATTCTCTCCCTCTCTTTCTCTGCCTTTTTCTCTGTCTCTTAAGGTTAGAGTTTATATCGCTACCTACATTCAGCGCGCAGTCAGGAAAAACAAGCCTGGGCAGTTCATTAGATTATCCCATTATATTTCTCCTCCAGCATGGTTGGGGTGAGTGACAGTAAACGACTGAAATATCCTTCAGGTTTCTTTTCCGAGGAGCATCATAATGGCCTCGCTGTGTTCTGCTCTCGAATATAACGTCCCTGAACTGCGCTATGCTCGATTAGGGACGGCATGTCGTACAATTAAGGCATGGTTGTTAAAAAGCAATGCTCGTCTTTAAATACCTGCGCTCAGTGCGCTGCTATTGCCATTTTTCCATTCCTTTGTGTGTTAAATTTGCTGTCTTTGCCAGCACGGCAAGATTCCCCTGACACCAGTCGCTCAACTCCGAAGCCGTTCCATGTGGTAAATCACCCTGGAGTCAGTACTGTACGCTGCAGTGCAATATCGCTGCAGAGAGGCTGACCTTTCCCTCCTAGCTAACAATATACTCCTGATGATGTTGACATGCGGACAACGGCAGCATCTAAAGTGAGGTTGGAGACCTTGACATGAAAGCTGGCAACAATACAATGAGAGAGAGAGAGAGGTTTGCAGGGAAACACAACTAATTCACTTTCTCCCTCTCTAAAGGTCTCTTTTTGAAGAGCATTGACAAATAAAGTGGAAAGAGAAAGATGACTATTTCAAGGCCCATACTGGTGATAAGGGAAAGGAAAAAAAGGACAGCTTTTGCCTATGCTACTTCAACCACACTGAAGAGGACTTAGCACCGACGAATGGCACACTACAGAATGTCATGGATATAATTCAAGCTGCTAGCTTAATCACGATGTTACCAGGAAACAACCTGCAAAAAAGAGGGCGCAATTGTTTGCTGACCCCTAACCCAGAAGCCCATTACAGATTGTCATAAATTCTCTTTGGCCCCTTTTATCGAGGGGTGAGGGGGGGCTCAAGATCTAACGGCTTGAGGTTTCTGGGAGAAATTCAAAGAGGGCCACCCAGAGCTTAATGCCCATGGAATAGATGGATTCCCGATATCCACATGCAATACACATCTAGGTCTCATTTTGTAGCCTCACACCGTGGGACAACAGTAAAGTGTAAAGTGTCACTTGCCGAAATTTAGAGGCCTTTTTTTCTCCACGTTTGACTGTTAAATCGAGGTAAAAAAATCACAAAGAAATGTGTGATTTTGTTTTTTACATGAATAGTTTTGCCATTTAACTCCTTGTTGTGTAAATAAAGGATATATTCCAGCTGTTCTCCCAGCCGTAGTTTTGAATGGCACTCATTACATGTGACATCTTCAACAGTTTTCAATAGCCACATTCCTGTACAGAGGGCAAACCATTTTAATGATCGGATTCATCCTGCTGTCCTTGGGTGCGTCAAGGAAATTGCCTGGAAAAAATGTATTGCCAGCATTTAACAAGTGACAGGTCTATCGATCACGTGACCTCCATTTTTTATTTCCTTTTAGCACATAATGGGTAATGTGTTTTCTTTAGAATCTCCCAGGAAGGACTATTTAATCTGCTCGACGCCATCGAAGGACAGCTCCACGGTGAACGGACCACTTTGTATGGGGATTCTTCAGTCGATGGAAGACAACTCAATAGACTTATCGGGTACACTTTTGCCGTCTTTCTTCAGACTTTGCAATCTTATCTCTCGCTGTCAACACTGACATGGTGTGTGTATTTATTTAATGACCGTGAAGCAGTTTGTGCAGATGAGGAACAAAATATTATCCTTCTGCTAAGGGCTCTCCCTTTTTAGATGAAGTGTCATCACCAACATGCACACGTCTTTATTTTTGAGGGGGTTTTCAATCACATGGGTCTTGTTACAGTAACCACGCTGCTGAATTGTTACTGGGAGTCGGGGGGAGTTTGAGGATGGAGAATTTGTTTCATTAGACTAGGCTTATTTTTCATAATCCTTTTTATTTTTCATAGCGTGATTAATTCTCCATAATTGGACTTTGTATTGTAAAGTGTGGATAAATGTCTCGCAAAGGGAACACACTGTCTTAAAGCCAGCGTATATTTTTCTCCACTGATGCAAATGAGAGTGTTTCAGATGGAGTCAACAACATATTGAGCAGTAAAGATAGTGTCTGGTGTCATGACCTGTTTTTTAGAACGTTTGGTCCTGCTGTGAAATGATGTGAGCACATGTATATGGGCACTGGTGTGTATGATTATACTTGCAGGTGCTGGGTGTACTCACATGTACTCCTGACCTGTTGGCTGAGCCTAGGACTCCGTGGCAAACACACTGACTACTCTATAAATTTGGCAGCCTTTGTAACGGTGGTGCGGACTTGAATGACGAGGACCTCGGAGCATGTGGAGCCGTCGTCCTTCATGAGCTGCAGAGGTTGTCATGGAGCACAGCAAAGGGCTGCCTGCTGCCACGGGATCTAGTGAGTTCTCACCAGTCCTGCCCTGATCCTACTGAAATAAGGTAAGGCTCCTGGTTTCTGTGTGTGTACAACACTGAAGACTGTGTAGAAAGTATCATAATTGTATTTTCAGGTTTGATCATTTGTAATAATGCTGTTTATTCTTATAATTCCTTTGTAAAATATACATATATCGGTATAATTGAATAATCAATCAAACAACGTGTTTTCTGTAATATAGCATGTGTTGTTTTGTAGAAAATGCTATTTTATATATTAATGTACTGGATAATGCAGAGCACAAATATCACTAATCTGAAAGCTACGGGGTTCAACATGCCTGCCTCGCCTTTTCATAAAGAAAGTGAGCAGATATACAGTATCGGTGAGTTCCACTTTTCAGACAAAGAGTGAAGAGCTGCCTGTGCATTTTTTTTTTATGACAGACAGTGGGGGAAGGGGGCATGCGGTTCAACAGTCGCTGAGATATTGCACGCTGCCGTTCGATACAGTTTCCCTTGTCCACAACTGTAAAGGTTATCTTTGGTGGCACCTCGTTTAGTAACACTGCATGGGTGAATGTCATGAGTAAATTAAAATGCCCTATCTGTGACTTCCAGTCCTTTGGATAATGAGTAGTTGTACTCTGAGCCAAATCCGTGATCTGCTTCACTACCCTATTGATTTCAATGAGACCTTTCCCTGAAATATACTCAGTCCTAAGAAACACATCTCGCAGTGTCCGTCTCTTTCCTGTGGGGATGCCTATTGGCTTTTTGACCTTTTATCCAGTTTTCAAATAAAAGATTTCTGTCTATCGCAGGCCGTCTTTATTCAGCGTTAGCTGGAATTCATTAAAGAGCTACTGTTCAGTGTTCTCAAGTCTTGAGATGGCACAGAATCCAGTCTTTTGACACTTGATAAAACACAATGAAATATATTTTGACTTTAGTTTGGTTACATAATTGCAGCTTTGTGGTTGATGTAAAACAATGTCACTGCAAGGAGGTTTGATAATGACTCATTTTCAGATGTCCTAGTGTGTGTGTGCGATAAGCAAGCCTCCGTTTTCTCTCCCTCCCTCCCACCCCACCCCACCCCCACCCCTTACCACAGCACCAGCCTCCCTCCTGATGCCGCTCGGCTGTGGGATCGCTGGTTCAAGCACGCCCTTCTGCTGAAGGAGCACCGTGTCCTCAACACTGAGCATTTGGTCCAGCTGTTCACGCCACTGCTGCTGGAGCGCCATGCCTCTTACAGCCACCAGGTAGCGTTGGAGGCACACACTACTGCCTCTCCACACAAACACACACACAAAGAGAAGGTCACACACTTGCATAGAACGGGCACCTTGTCCTAAAACAAGCAGGCATTAAGACACAGTGATGACTACAGCAGAAACATGTTTTCTTTTTTTCCCCCCCTTCTTTCCAAAAAGGCTGGTGTTTTTCTTTCTTTTGTTGTTTCTTGGCGCTGTAGTTGGTACTGAATGTCCTCTTTGTGCCCGGCGTTTGAAACCACCATCAGATCGCTCCACACATTGACCTAGACAGAAGGGAGATCCTGACCCATGTGCTAATCGCAAATCACAGCCTCTGCTTGGCTTCTTTCATCCCATGTGGAGAATTCATCTGAGAAACACTTGCGTTTAATTTGTTATTAGTCAAAAGTGTATCCATCACCTGGGTCCAAATGGAGGACTGTGGGACACAATGGGAAGGACTGTTTTATATTTTCTGCTCGTTTCATTAAATAAATAAAGAAATAAAGAAAGAAAGATTGCGCTACATTTAAATTTTACACTCAGAACCTAAATATAATGTCAAGAGATTTGTGAGACGTCTGTGTGCAGGAATGAATCATATATACATACATGCAGCGTTTTGTGTTATTAATTTTTTTGGACCCATCTTTTGGGGGTTCTTGTGGCTTCAAGATCTTGTTCCAGTGTCCCTGACGCAATGAGAGAAGCAAAGAGGACGACTGTAGGGCCTCTTGAAAATATGAGCAGACAAAAGGAGGAGAGGTGCTACCATCTACATCATTGTGTCCAAGTGCATCAGGAAAACCCTGATTGAAATTTCTCTCCCTTTACCTCCTCTCTTTCTCCCACTCCATCTATTTCTTCCTCCCTGCCTCTATTTCACCGTCTCTCCCTGCATTTCTCCCTCTCCTCTCAGTCCTCTCATACAGCAGCTTACTCTCCGCACACAAGAGAAAACAGAAATTTCCATTCACGTCTTGCAGCCCCGGCTACTTGGACAAATGGGAGCATGCAGCTCGCATGCACACACTCAAAGAGGCCCTTTGAATATTCAAGTGCTAACAGTTGCATTCATTGATATTTAAAATGCAGTGGGTCTGCGAGAGCCCTCAACTCTCAGCACATTTGACTAAATCCAGAAAAAAAAGAAGAAAGAACAAAGACGGTTATCTGGGACAAGGATCAAGACAGTTTTTGCTGTGCAGCGGCATCAAATACCAGTGGCAAGCTCGGATTGGCATATGTGTTTGCATCTCTTCCCCTTTCAGAAAATGAAAGCGTGTACATTTGTCACTCTTCACTACGACCCACTGATAACAATTTACAATGTACTTAAAGTTTGTTATTGTCGAAATCCTCCTGATCATCCGCTCCATATTAGTGCTCATTAAAAGTTGCAAATGTCCATCTGAGGCTTAGAGGCAGTCTTTGATCACAAAAGAGAGATGATGATTGCAGGATTTGATATGGGGGAGGGAAACTAGGAGAGAAAGGAAATCGGTGTGTGGCATCTCCTTGCTCCTCATCTCCCGGAACAGCTCCTCTTAATTGTCTATCCTCATCTCCCCTGAGATGAAAATGAGCTGGAGAGGGAGGAAGAGAGCAGTTTGTCTCAATCCTTTCAGCCAAGAGGGGAGATATCTGGAACGTGTTGCACATTAACGCCAGGGTGATTGCATTCTTTAGGTGCTCCTCTAATCTCATGGATGAGAAGAGAGGGAGAGCAAAGGAAAAAAAAAAAAGTGTGATTGAGAGAGAGAGAGCGGGAGTGAAAGTGTGCGGGAATTATCTTTTTTTAGTTAAGCGAGTGAGAGAATTTGAAGTTATTTTCTCTTGGCGTTTAAACACGCTGTACAGCTGCACCTCTGAGCGAGTAAATGACTGGCCTAATCGTTCGAGAGTTCAATTTGACACTTCCTTCAGAAAATGGGAACAATTAAGAATGTGGTTTTAATTTGTGCCGCTTGCAGGCCAAAGTGCTGCTGAGGACACTTCTGTCCCGGTCCAGTGAGGAGTGCCCCTCAGCAGAGGACGAGAGAGATTTGTCTTCTCCGTGTGATTCTTCGCCTCTCATAGCTGACAGTGATTTGAAGGCTGCCAGGCCAGTGCAAAGGCAACACATTCAAGGTAACTGGATATATAATCTGGAAAATTCTAGGTATTCTGCAACGTTTGAATGCCAGGTTTTGGTCAAATGAGTTGTGGAGGAATAGTTGCATAATATTACAGTTAAAATGGTTAGTTTCATTATGTTTGTTAATAGATTTCTTGCAAAAATTCCACATTGAGTTAAGTTTTTTGCACAGTTATATGGAACAAGGCCATTAATAAGTATAAATGCTGCTATTTTTTGTGCACCACCTCCACAGAGAAGTAAAACTTCTCATTTATGAAAGAAATCGATTTCACCATAGAGCTTTTTTTTTTTATGAATCTCTCACAGGCCAGTTTTTCATACAGCCTTCTATTCAGGGCTAAAGAAAGAACCCCCATTCCCATTTCTATCCCGAGACTCCCTTCCTCCCTGCTACTGCTTCTCACTATGTGCTTCCCTTTCTTACAGAACTACAAAGTGCTGAAGAGGACAGCCACGACGAAAGCCCTGTGGAAAGTGTTCCTATTAGAGGTAAAAAGGCATCGCTGGTGCCCCAGCATTCACACTGTCCTTATATTGTGTTTTGTTTTCTTCCCACTGCAGTGAATAATGGGCTCTTTTAAGCAGTGGCTGAGGCAGGATGATCAAGGTGAATCCAGGGTCAAAGTCCCACCTGAAGAGCCCTGCTAGTTCTCTCTAATTATCTGCAAGAAAACACTAGCCATGTTTTCAGCCTCGTCTGAGGCATTCGGGCAAAATTGATAATGTGGCGGCTTTAATTGTCTGGACGTCAGGGTGGGAAGCGCCAAAGATCTGTCGTCGCTTCTCATTATCTTCTAAACAATGCTCTGGCCAAGGCTGGACTTGAAAAAATACTAGATGTGAAGGCATCCTGGAAGCAGTTGGCATGCCCATCCCTCAGCTGAACCTCTGAAATGCAAAGCAATCCTATATTACCCTTGGTCTATCAGATTTCCTACTGGGTGTTTGGTGTCTGCATCCCTAAGGTGCACAGCCAGTGTGAAAGAGTCCAGTTTCCACTTAATCAAAAGAGACATAACAGCTTTAAAAAAAGAAAGAAAAAAAAAGATTGTGCAAGGAAGAAGGTTTTGCTGTGCTGAGCAACATCAGTGTCACAATCAAATACCATGACTTGATAGAAAATGTCAGTAATTGCCAAGACAGGATTCTGTATAGACAGTGTTTTTAAAAAAAAAGATTACATATGAAAGCTTTGACTGTATAGAGTGTTTAGAGATTCAGCGATTGCCATGCACTGCACATATCATATAGTTTCAGACAAAATGATTAAAAGTAATATTTCTTTTTATCCTGAAACCAAGTTGTTGGGATGTGTTGCTCTTTCCTTTGCCATGCTCTGTGTGTTTTAGCCACATCATTGAGACAACAACCCATTTATTATCTACTTCTGCTCTGTTGATTTTTGCCAGTGCAGTCTCTGCGCTCCTCTCAAATATGAGACCTGCTTTAGTGTGCTGGAAAGTAATTATGAGTGTTTTTTTTTGTTTTTTTAAACAGAAAATCAATCATTGCCTTCCTGCGAGGGGATGCTGAGATAATGCGAGATGCTGATTGCTGTCTCATGGAAACTGTAGCTACATACTGTAGGCTTGAATCAACAGCTTAGCTGATTGAGCAGTGTTTTCACCCTCTCTGTACACCAGTGAGACCAAAAGCCTCAGCTACTGAAGCATGTTGTCTCAACAAACACAGAAACCTCTGAAAGTTGGAAACCTGGCTTTTAAGCAAATATTTGACTGTGTGTGTGTGTGCGTGTGTGTGTGCGTGTGTGTGTCCTTGAGCAGAGACAAAAGCATATCAGTTACTCAAACAATCAGCCATGCAGAAAAGGCCGCAGAGCTCTGGAGAGGAGGAGGACGACGATGAGGAGGAGGACGATAGCATCTCAGGTAAGAGACGTGGTCCGCTCAAGTAGCAAACAATTGGAGCAGAACCGTTAGCCAACTCTGGCATGAATCCTCACAGTGTGAACGGTTTGCCATTTTTAAAGCTCTAAGTTTTTAGTTGAAGTGAATTTGAGGGTGCCTTGTTCCTCCTGCGTGGAAGGAATTCCAAATAGCTTGTGAAGAACATATGTTACGCTATGTTCTATCAAGACATGCATCGACAACCTCCTGCATTCCTTACCACACTTTTCTATAGAAGTATGTATTGTTAATTAGCCTGTGATGACATGTGCAAAGCAAATGGTTTTATCCAGCATTGTTTGCTCTTTTAAGGAATAAATCGTGGCCATGAAGAGGACCTGGGGAGGGCCAAACACTCCTCACATCAAGACCCTTACCCCTGGTAAGAACATTGTTTTTATTCAGCAGGCCACAGGAAATGGGCCACCAGACACCAGAGTGGTTGATGTACATTTGCATGGCAGCTCTAATAATTCCCTGTTCATTTCCATAAGATCAATTGAGCGCCACCCATTAACTCCCTTACAAAGACAAAAGGCCTCCAAAGCCCTCACTTACTCACTGTTTGCCGGGTCGAGCCAGGTTTTTGAAATCAGAAGCAAAACGTCCACCATGAAAATAAATTGGAGTCATAATCTGCATAGACTTCAGCCTTATTGTCAGAATGCAAACAGATCATGTCAAGAAGAGAATCGGGGGACAACTGTTTTGGAAGAAGCAGACTCGAGTGTTGACAAGGACAAATGTCCTTTGATTTTTCACCCTTGAAACACATTTAGGCTGCTCAAATCAGAGCCATAAGTGGGTCGGAAAAGAACATCTAATGATAAATAGCTCAGTGGAAGCTAACACCATCACAGTAACATTTGAATATCAACACGACTTCATCAAATCTCCAATTGCCTGTCGGGTCCTCAGAGCACCTCTTCACAGCAAACCCATTTGGGCTGTTGTAATGGCTGGGTAAACGTTATGAGGAATAATCTTCTCTGATTTCATGTGATTACTGGGCACCATGCTGACACAAGGGCTGAAGTCTGTATCCCCCCGGCCTGGCAAGCAGGCACTCCCAGTTTGCCTATTAGCCGAGGGAAGGGCCTAATGGGCCCGGCTCTATTGTGGTCCTCATAGCTGCTGATGTCTGCCACTGCCAGTCCCAGTGTCCACGCTCTTTAATAAACATGAGCCAATTTTGGGCCCAGAACCTCTCAGATGGTGTCCGTCTCCATGTCATTAATGTGCATGGGAAACCCGCAGCACATGTAATTAAACAAAATCTGCAGACGAGAGACAAACGTGTGACGGAACCACGAGTTGTGTGCACAGTGAAATGGAACAAATGGGTAGTTTAGCGTGGCAGACACTCGCCCGGCTTTGAATCTGGCAGCGTCAAGAGCCGCTAGTTTCCTGTAGTCGTGTGACAATCGTCGATTTCCACTGTCTTTCCTCTGCGTCTGCGGGACGCTTAGTTTCAAGCGTCCCACTTACTACAGACTCTTCCTGTGCTCTATTGTTGCCATCAGTGTTCTGGAAACCCTGAATGAAGAAGCACAACACTGCAGCATACACTTGCTCACTCTCTCTCTCTCTCTCTCCCTGACTCTGCCACACACACACACCCCCCCCTCCCCCCACAAAACAAACTTGTTAATTATTTGCGTTATTTTGTCAGCGAGCTGATGAGTCACATCAAAAGGAGGATGGAAGTGGACTCAAAATACAAAAAAAAAATGGCTTCTTCTCTGTTGTCTTAGACAATAATTATGATTTGCCAGTTAAGCCCAGTCTACAGCAGAGGGATTGTAGTTTAAAGCAGAAGCTTTGGTGCAAAAAAATGCATTTATAGCCCTTTGTGAGGCTCCTCATTATGTGTGGGCCTGATTCATTAAGTAATTGGTTTGCAGTTGTTTACATGAGTATTAAGGCCTTCTATTCAGGGCCTTTGAGAGATACATTGTGCAAATGTTGCATGTTATGAATGCAGAATGAGAGGCGGGGGGCCAGTCCTATTGGCTAAACACTGCACTCGGCTGAAAAGCGAGAGAAAAGCACTGCGTACTGCTTTGCATAGCAATGACTAGGGCCTTAATAAGCTTTACAGATTAAATACATGCAGTCTATACAAGATGCAAAGAGATACTCTTAACACATTTATATGTGCTCATTTCACTATTATGGTGTTCGAGAGAATTGAGGTCTTTCATATACTTTTTTTTTCCTTCTCTCTCTTTCTCCCCCACTCTCTTCCTCGCTCTCCCCCACACCGGGGGTTTTCAGTCAGATACTTTTATAGAATGTTCTGTTTATTGTATTATAAGTCTTGGGGGGAAGCGACTGATCTGCAACATTTATTAAGGATTTGTTCATTAGAAATCTTTTGCCGTCTTTGTGAGTGGCAAAGTAAAATCACTTTGTGGTTGAGTGGGGATGAAAGGAATAATGCACGAAGGAGTGAGTCTTAATAAGCAGCTGCACTCCATGTAAAGACCACTTGTTCCCCTTTGTATGCGAGTGCATGCCACTGCTTTCTCTCGTGCAAAGCGCCATTGTGCTTCTTTCTACTGTAGGCATTTCAGATGCCACTCCTTTCTTATTTTTATTTTGAGTTTTTTAATACCTTTTTTTTTTATCCCCTCCCTCCCACCCCACCCTCCCCGGTTTTTTGATCTGAAAAAAAATGTTTTAACACATGTGCACACACACTCGTACACACACACAAAGCATAATCCGTCAGCCAATGGTGCAATGATTGTTGTGCCTAGTGCCTGCTTGACAAAAACCTTGACTCAACAATTAGTGGTTTACAGCTTTGCCTTGGACAACAGGATGTGCTCAAGCATTCGACCTCAAATCACTCGGTGTCAAAATCAGAAGCTCTCTCTCTCCCTCTCTCCCTCTCTCATTGGGAGGCAATGTTTGTGGATCTCTGACTGTTCATCGGGAGGAGGGATGGATGAGTGAGGGAGACATGAGCGGAGAGGGAAAAAAATTGGAGGGGTGGGGACTTGGAAGGAGCGAGTGGGAGATAGAGGGAGACAGAGAAACAGGAATGGCGCTTCTTATAATCCAGCAGTGAGTCAAGGAAGACACGTGTAAATAGTTAATCTGACAATATAACACTTCAGTCTCTGCAGCAGCATCTGTAACCGTGTGATCATACTCTTTGTAGAATTTATCCTCAGTAATCTCTACTTTTCTTTTAATTGACAATTAATTAGTTGAGCTCCTCCTTAAAAACAAACGAGAGAGTAACGTGAAATCCAGGTCCAAGATGTGTCAAACAAGACGGCGAAGGCAGCATTTAGAGGCTCCGACCAGTGGAGGTCACTGTCCTGCACTGGCTGTCTGAAAGCAGTAAAGAAAAACCTCATCAATTTATGACAAAAAGAAGTGTGCAATCAGATCAAATTTCCATGCCGTATTTATAGCCATTTTTTAATGGTCTTACTTTAATTCAGGGTTGATGCACACCAATGCAAAACCAATGCACGTATCACTCTCCTCAAATAACAAGTGCAATTTCTCTAAGCTGTTTGCAGCCTGTTAGTGGCAGAAGAAGTGGATGAATAAAAATTCAAGGTTTGAAATAAAGCAGTTTTCTATAGGTGGTGTTTTTTTTTCTTCTTTTTCTTATCACTCTATAATGAACCTCGATCATATCCTAGTCCCCACAATGTTTACATGTTCTGATGTTTGTGTGTCAGACAGGGTGGGAAATAACACGCCTCACATAAATTATGATGGATAAAAAACGTGTAGTAAGAGATGAGTGCTCTGTCCTTCAGTCAACCTTGCACTGGCTGTCTCCACTAGACCGCCACCAGTCAGCCAGAGAGCAGGCTGTTTTGAAATCATTGGCCCGACGCCGCTTAGTGTGAGCTGCAGTACTTACTCAATGCCAGCAGAGAGCACTCACATGTTAGACAGCACCCACTCACAGTGCACTCACAGTTGCCTCTCACTGTTTGCCCCCTCTGAGGGCTATATCCTGCTACCATTCAAGCCCAGTAGAGTACATCTAAACGGAGCCTAAACAATGTTTCTGTGGGGTCATAGCCGGGATGGGAGTAGGAGTTGATGGGAATGATGAGGTGATGGGTCTCCCTTTACCTTTAGACAAGCACCGCTGTGCAAAAGTGCCATTGTGCTATTAGCATTTGTACGTGGGTGGCAGGAGCTTAAAAAAGGCCAAGGTAAATAAAAGCAGTTTTCCAGCTATCAGCGTGTGCAAGCCAGTATTAATGCTTGGTAAGCATGATTTCCTCTCGTAGTGCGAACGTTCCCCAGTGTGCTCATATTGTACTATTGAAATCTGTCTTCAGTGACTCACAGAAACGTAGTCTTGTCTTACATCCACAGCCGCTCCAGCCTCTTTAATTAGTGTAGTAGAACGCTACGTTCTTAAAGAGGGTGTCTTTATTCTGCGTGCTATTGGATGTTTATTACAATACAATACTTGTGATTGCAGCCTCTGTGTTTTTCTATGGTTTAATCTGTGGCACGTGGACATATTTTTACACGGCATGTCGTTCAGTTTTCTAACGATGTAGCACTCTGTGAAACAAAACCAGGATCAAACAAAGCAAGAGAACAAAAATGAAACGTGTTACTCTGACTTTAAATAGTGTGCGTCAGATTTGAGTCTGCTGATTTAACATTTTCTCTGTTCCAAACCAACACACCAACATCAGCCTTTGGTGTGTACATAGTAAGACGTAGTAAATAGTTTAGTTTTGAGTTCACCACATCATTAGAAAACATAACAACAAACCTGACTTTCATGGCATGTTTAAACTATGTAAATTGAGGAGTTCTGCATTTAGTAAACAGATAAATTAAACAATGCGAGTTCCGATCGCGCTGCGTAGTGTTTTAAAGTTCAGACCGTTTTAAAAGGTCACTTTGAAATCAATACATAATCTCTTTAAACACGAGATAAACAACAATATGAAACAATTGCAAAAGGCCATAGAATGAGAACAAGCGAGGCATTTGGGGGAAAATAGACGTAACAATAGCTATAATTTGCATCATTTTACACATTACATTCACCTCCGTCTACCAGAGCTTGTAAAACGCTGGCTATCCCCAGTCTTACATATTCAGATTATTGCCTCAGTTAAGGGAAACTCAGCAGAAGATGAACTGGCATAATGTTTATGGAAACAGAATATTAGATCGCTGGGGTCAGACCCAGACTAGGCTGTCTATGATAATAGCCCTGTCTTGAAATCAGTTCTGTCCCTCGGTGAAGTGGAACAGCTGATAGACCATTCCCATTGCGGGGGGGAAGTTCGAGAAAAGAAAAGCCCAATTTGCTCTCCGTAACAGCTATTATTGTGGCAAAGGAGAGGAAGTAATCGTATCAGATTATTGCTGTATTTTTGCGGCTGGAGAGTCTGGTGAAGATCTGCTGCCTAACAGTTGTAAATGGATGCTCTTCTCCCTGTGGTTTAGGCGTGCTTCAGTGTTTTCAGTGGATGGCAGCTCGTAATTCCTCACCATAAATATCCACTCACATATATTAGAAAATGTTACACTGAACATGTACATGGAAGTCCGTGATTCTCATTATGTCCTTTCTTTCTAATAACTGCACAGAATGAGATTCAGGCTTTAGATTATAACTTTTCTTAGATGGCACATTTTTGTTTTTTTTTTGTTTTTTTTCTGAAACCACTTCACTTGCACAGCCTCTGTGTGGATTTAAGTAGCAGAGGTTCAGTGTGTCGCCTTAAAAGATGAACAAGAGTCGTTTAAACGCCACGCAGGAAGTCTTATCAGCATGTGACTGTAAAGGTTATATTCTAATGTTTACAGTGGCTCAGTGGTACGTTGCCGATAGCACAAAGCAATCTGCTCACAGTTAGGAAGGGGAGGTGCATTTCTTCTCCCTCATTCTGTCTTGAGTGGCGCAAAGCAGCAATATATAGTTTACAAGATGGCAGTGGGAACGTAGCCAGAGTAATTTGGTCCTTATCCTCAATGTACAGTCACATGTGCCAAGACTTAGATGTGGAGATGAGAGTGATTGAGAGGATGACAATCAGAGAGGTCATGGGTTTGAATTGATGCAGATGGAGGAACACGCCCGATGGTTGTCGTCTTTTTTTTCCCCCTCTTTCTTTTTTTGTGAAGCTCATCTGCTTAAAACTGTGGCATCTTTTTTTTTTCTCCCTTTTTCCAAGGGAGAACATCAGCTCATCTCTGATATAGAAGGACCAAACAAATAAGCCATATGGATGTGTATGCTAACCTGGGAGATGATGAGGATATATTGTGGGGGTTTTGAATAGACTCTGTGATGATGTAAATTAAAGAGGAGGCCTTTAAAATTGGGAGCGGGAGGCCTGATTGCATATGCATTGAGATAGATCAAAGCCTTTTCAGAGGGCACACATTTACATAGCGATATCACCAGAGCTATGGGAACCTGGCAACCCTGGTCTTTGGACTGTGTTAGAATAAAGAGGGCCTTGTGGAAGTCCTTTGGCACAATTAGAACAGAAGTCAAGGAAGTTCCCTTCTAGTCCCCCTATCATTCACCGGGTTTGTCACAAGTCAATTTTTGTCATAGTTGTACGAATAGTTTTCATTTATCTTTTGTCTTCTATAAGATCAGTTTTTGTGATGAACATGAAAAATCAGTTCTGCTAAAATATTTCTTAATTACTTTATTCCCAATGCTGTGTGTGTGTGTTTTTTCTACATTTATGTAAAATAATCACCTGTCTTTTCATCCATTTTTAGTTGTTTTTTTTGCTGTAAAATAGCAGGTATTTTTCAAAAGCAAAATCATAACTTGACGTAGCTAATAACTGTCTGTGTTTCCAGGAGAGAAAAGACTAACTCAAAGGCTCATTCTGCCACGCAGTCAAAAGGTGAGTATTGAAAAAAAATCATTTGAAATGTCTGTTAAGACACTGTATGAAAAAAAGGTTAAATACACTGAACCATAGAGAGGGTTCATGCATTAACAAATATGAAGTTATTATAAACTTGAACTTTGTAAGTGTGCCGGTGGTTTTATGAAAATGTTCTGTAAATACAGCGGTGTCTTTTGAAGATGTGTACATGAAAAACCTAACCTTGGAGTCAAATCTTGAAAGCATAGATTGATGTCGTCGGTAAACGCGAGCTAATCCTCGGGTAAATGATTAAAATAATCCGTTCTTGTGTGTGTGTGCACGAGTGATCAAACTTTTTAACAAAAGTCCAAGGATGCGTTGGGTGATTCGTAGCCGCGTAGCCACAGATACGGCGATGAAAAAGCTGTGTTGTGACACGTTTGGGTGCTACTATGATTTTCACATGTGCGATTACATCACCCACACATGCATTTTTATCGCTATGAATGAAGAGAATATACACAAAAGCTGTTTAAGACCGTGAAGACTCAAACTCAAGGACGGTTTAGCATAAATTCCTTTCATTCCTTGAATTATTTCAAAAGGTGGTATAACTGACTGCATAACTAAATTATATAAAAGAAATGTTACACTGTTTGAAAGGAGCTGAATTAATGATTTAATCTTTTGTTGTTTTATTTGTTTAGCGCTCTGGGAGGACTCGGATGACAGCAACTCAGAGATCGAAGCAGCTTTACGTCCTCAACCGTTGAACACAAACAGCCATGACTCCGATGACTTCTATGACTGACGTTTTCTTTGGAGATATTTTTTTAACTACGCTCTTATTTGGCTGCAAATTCCCGGGCGGTTTGGCTCACAGTGTTTCACCTCCTGACCGTTATTGCAGCGGCCTGCGTTGTAAATCATATGCACACTGTATCGTGGAAAACAAATAATAAAGTTGACAGCTCTCACGCTGGGTAAAGTGCGTGAAGAGTTGTCCAACACTCTGATGTTAACCCTGCTTCAGTCTCTTTATCTGAACAACTCTCGCAGCTCATAATAACAGCTCGAAATAGATTAAACAGATCTTTTAAAGCGATTTGTTTGCACTAGGCTGGAAATCATGCATTTTGAATGCAGCGAGCATCTCCGAGTGCTCTGCCTCCCGCACGCTCGAGTGTAGTGATGTGAGTCACCTGTGAAATGACAAAGCACAATGGCCACTCTGCAGGCTGCGGCGCGACCTGTGAACCCGCTGAAGAGGCACATCTCCCAGGACACAAAGTGTTGCTCCGCCAACAAACTCAGAATATTTACCCCCCCCCCCCCCCAGCACCACCCCCACACGCTCTGCACATACTTTCACAGCTGCTTCTTTTAATGATTGTGCTCATCTCAAAGAAATACACAAAAAAAAATTAAACTGACACATGAGTCTCAGGAGGACTTGCGATATATCATTTTACAGCACATTGAACATTCAGTATCTATTAATAACTTGGAGCTACTGTGTGGGCAGCGACACTCCCAAGTTTACATTTATAGTTCATTATGTCTGCGGTGTAAATTTCCAAAACTGCCATTCTGGGATGTGGTAAAAGCCCCCGGCATTTGGTGTCAGCAGGATTCCATTAGTCAGCTTTGGGTGACTTTACATGCCTGAACCTTTTAAAGTAGGACTCCACATTCATTACCAATAATGGCTTCAGACAGCCCTGACCCAACCGCAGAAAAGGGACCGTAGCAGAATAATTTGGAGTCTGCTAAAAGGCTCCCTAACATAATATCCATGTTAAGGAGCATGTCAACAGATACTTGTGTGTGACAGATAGCTCGTGGTGGAAGTGGAGTAATATTGTACTAATGTGTACTAACACAATAACATTTTTAAAAAAGAACTCTTCTTTTTCATTTTCATTCCACGTCAGGGCGACGGTGGCGATAATGACAATATTCTTTAATAACCGTTCTTTTTTCTCTTTCTTTTTCTGGTGCGAGTGTCGTCGGAGCCGTCACAGAACGACAATGTGCAGGTTGACATTATCTCCACTCTTACGTCAGTGCATTATGTCTCCAGAGTGAACAATAAACCCATAAATGCTAAATTATTTCAATGAATGGAAGCATTTCCTCCTTTCATTTTTCACCCAGATGTCCAATTTTGATCATAATGAACAGATTTAATGGGTTCAAAATGGGGTTGGCGTTATTGTTGTAAATGCCATGTAAACATGAAGTCCATGAAGTCTGTGTCTATAAGGGCGTCTTTATTTGAAGTCATGTGGGTGTTTTTATATTAAAGCAAGAGGTATTCATCACATTTTATTTCTACATTGCAAATCAGGGCCAGTATTAATGCTTTTATGACAGGACTGGGGCAGAGACTGAGAAGCCTGACATTGCAGTGGGTAAAAAAAACATGATATATGGGTGGGTGTGGACTCTTGTTTCTTGTGCATTTCTATAAAATGAGAAACTCAAGGCTTTGTGTCTTTACAAAACTGTGAAGGTATCACAAATCTAGACTCGTCTGTCCTTGATAACTATAATAATATGTCAGTCCAAGAGTAATATTCAAATTATTTCCCACTGGTTCAATGTGAAACGAAAGGGCACAGTGACTGCTTGACTGCAAACACATTTCCTTTTCAGATGGAAATAAAAAAAAAAGGAAAAAAAAGGTGCAATTGTTGCGACAAGGAAACTTAAACAGAACATCTGTGAGAGGCAATGTCAGACTTACAGAATGTTTTAATTCATATTCTATCGCAAAAAGTTGATTTTTCTTTCCTTGGGTAACTTCGGTTACTTCAGTTTTGCATATTAGCAGCGGCGTCAAGAAAGAAAAATCTAATAATTCCACTTCTGAGATTGATGTTTTGGATCTCTAGCTGGAATATACTTTAACATTACTAATCTCATTAGTCAGCACTAGAAAAATAATACTTGATTAAACTTTTCCAATGACAGGGATGGATGTCGTGAATCAGCAAGACGACAAGTGGGACAGATCTATAATGTATTTAAGTGCAATGTAACTGTGCAGTGCTACCATTACAGCACATTATTATTTCATTTTATTTTTTTAATTCCAGTTCAATTCAATTTTATTTTAAATCATAACATACATTATCTCAAGGCACCGTACATAGACAACATCACGGAGAGCAGAGAAACGCGACAATTCACACAATGAGCAAACACTAGGCGTCAGTGGAGAGAAACAAAACTTTAACTTTAACAAAACCTTTTAACAGTCGAAGAAATCTCTGTCAGACTCAAAGATGTGCCTCCACCGGTTGGGGAGAAAGGAAAAATGAGAGACAGATGGGGGAGATGAGGTAGAGACAGAAGAAAGAGACCAGGAGCTGAAATACAACAAGTTATTTAACCTTTATTTAACCAGGAAAATCCCATTGAGATCAAGAACCTCTCTTTCAAGGGAGTCCTGGCCAAGACAGGCAGCGGCAAATCCAAAAAAACGCTAAATTTACAGTTAAAACACAAACCGAAAACAAATAAAAGAATCCAGATTAAATTTACGAGCACATTATAAAAAAAAAACCAAGTGCATATTGTGGAGTCAGCCTCAAGAATTCTCCGTTTGTATCATAAACCAGACGTTGACAGACATCACCTGCAAAGAGTCGTCGTGATCCATCAGTGAAAAGAAATTCACTCAATAAAAAGAAAACAAAATCAAAAGACAACGTACTGCCTCACCAGTCGTACCAATTATCTCTTCCTCTCTGAACCCCCATGATGAAATGTCCTGCTATCTTGAATAGACATATGGTTTCTTAGTCTTGTTCCTTTTCAATGTTTTAATGCAGAATCATTTTGTAATCTTTTTGCTGAAATGACACTGCAGCTTCAAAATGTCTGCTGAGTGACTGGGCTGTGCTTCCCCTCACTGTGTGACAGTTGTTACCATTGTCACATGTGAGTAAGAACAGCTTTTAAAACAGCGTTTATGTGAGAACATACACACGAGTTGGAGAAAATCACCATGATGATCGCAATTGAGTGTACTGCAGTTTCCCCATTTGGCACATTGACCACACATGGTCCTGCAAAACACTGGGTTTAGACCTAAAATGTTTATGTTGTGCATGAAAAGTGGACTTTATTCTCCGGTCTGTCTGTCTAATCTATGTATTAGTCGTCTTTGGAACCTGTGTCCTGCCACTGAGTGCATGCTTTAAAGCCGCTGAAGTTCAGCGTTTTGTGTTTTTTCTGTTCCCCGAGTGTCTGGAGAGTTGAGAGGTTGCTCCCTCACAAGCCAGATTGACCTGTTTTTTGTCCAGACAATGGTCAAAAGACTTGTGCCTCAATTGCATTTGTGGAACTAGTGCCAGAAATATGTTGGCGTCCAAGCCCATAAGGATTTGATGTGAGGTATTGTGAGCATCACTGGTTAATAGTCCGTTAATACTCGATGCTTTCAAAAGCACTGTGTGCATTGCAGGTTTCTGTTTGAATCGTAATTAAATCCTGAGTGAATGGTTGGACACATAAATAAAATCATGTAGCTGGGTTAAAGACGTCCATTAACAATGGTATGGCTTTGCTCTTGCATGTCTGTGTAATGTATTCCTGTTTGCTGGACAAACCGGGGCTCTCGAGCGTGCGCTCTCCACTCTCCCCTCTCCTACTTTTATTTTTGTTTGTGAATAATCATTTAAAGCGAGGTCATTTTGATCTTCTGCCTCAATAGGCCTCAATTAAATATTCATTCATTCTGATGTGGCCTCTTCAGCAGCGTCTTTGGTATGTGTGTTAAGGACACAAAAGGCTGTGCTTTTGATTACACAAGCCTGGGCTTTTTCAAAGAGATCGGGCACCGTTATACGCAGTTAAACAATCTTTTCCACCAATCAACTGAGTTCTTGGTAAAATGTTTACTTTGGTTAGGATTAGGGATTTTGTCCTTGAATGTTGAGACAAAAACAATTTATTCAGGTTTGTAAAGCTTAATCAAGCTGCGTCTCTGAGGCTTCCATTTCATGTTTCATGCTGCACTGCTTGGTTTTTGAATGTCACCGTTTTATCTGCAGCGTCGCCCCGTTTGGTTCCCAACTAACCAAAATGTAACCTTCGTAACGGCAACACAGAACTCCATATAACTGTGTCTGGCAATGAGTATAGAACTTTCTATTTCTTTGGAGTTCTATCTATAGTTTTCATCTATACTATCATGCAAACCCGGTCTTGTCAATGTAAAACGATGAGAGTCTACTCGAGTGTGATAGTGGGTCAATATGCACATTTTACGCAGCATCGCAGCTACTTTATGTCCAAATGATTTGATTCTGAGGGTCAAACGTATGCAGTAATAAGTGCTCATCATCATCATCATCATCATCATCGTCATAATGTACCACAGACATATTCAACGATGACGTTCTTCTTTGTTGTTCAGCACAAGGTAAACTTCTGTTTTCTTGTGCTTTTCTAAATGGAGCCATGTCTGGATGTTACAGCATTTGTTTAACAAACTAAGTCGCACTAGATACCCTTCAGTATTTCAGTATTTCAATGTGCACTTCAGTATTCCTTCACAAAAGGAGTAATTAAACCTTCTTTAAATGACTCACTATAAACTCTAAGTACTCTATTCTGTTTTTGGATCCTGTCAGCAAATGTCATATAGTGGCACGAGAAACGGATTGTGCTCCATGAACGTTAGATGTCACATAAACAAAATGTATTTTCCTCTTAGACTGTAGGTGTTCTAACTAGTCGCACAGCATTTGTTCCCCCCCCCCTCCTCCCTCCCTCCCTCCCTCCTTTTTGTACACATTTGAATCTTATTATTCCCTTTTCACTTTTTCAGAACATATCTCCAGCCCTTGCCATTACATTTATCACTTGATTCAGCAAGTATCCAAAAGCAATGTTGCCGAACAATGGGTCCAAGGATGATTTGCACATGAATGATGTCTGTGAATGAGAGTGGGTTACAGACGAAGGCTGTCTCTCCATAGTCGGAGCATGGAGGTTCGCTCCCCTCTGCCCCCACTCCAAAGACCAGGTGAGATTCTCCAACACAAAAGGGCCAAGTGAAAATCTGTTCAGTATGGACACCTAAAACCCTTATTATGGTGATGTGTTTCGGGCGGATTTCACTGGACGTATATAAAAGCGCCGAGTTAGTCCCTCCTACAGCTGGATACCATGTTTATATGGATTGCTGTGATATATGGCTTTGATCTTTGGATAACAAGACTATATTGTGTTGCCATTCACTAATGCACAATATGTATCACAGCTGTGAGCATCTTCACAAAAATAGGCTATGTTTTAATTCCCCAAATCTCCCTGATGTTCAAAAACAAACATTATATTGTCAGCTTTTTAAACGATATAAAACTATGACAAGATAAGCATCGGGAATAAAACAGCCCTATATTAAATTTGACATAATAAGTACAGTATGTTGACAACAAAATGCACACTCCAGCATTTAAAACTTGTAATATTACGCGATGTCATGTAATGGCAAATTATGAGCATCATTATTTATTATGAACAACGTGGGAAGATGTTCTCTTTCTCAGGTCTTAACTGGAGTAAAAGAACTATCATTTCCTTACAGTTTGAAGTCATGCAACACACTAAAGGTAACAGAAATGAAATGTTGATAAACCACGACTACTACTGCAGCTTTTTGCAAAATGAGTGCTTATATTTGAACATAGCAACTTAATTCCAGCCATAAATGATCACTTACAGCATTTTATTAATCTGATGCTGCAAAGAAACTATAGTAAGTGAAGCTGTGAAGAGGACGTGTTATTCTCCTCAGTCCTGAAGATTTCATATGGTCACTGTCAAATAAAAAAATCCACTTTCTTCATCAGCACAGAAATGTGTGAATGATTTAAACATTCAAGCACTTTATTGTCAGTGTGTGGTTACAACGGAGCAGCAACCCGGAGGTGCATTTAATATCCCCAAGGCATAAATGAAATAAGGAGAGTGATCATTTGAAAGCAGAATTCAAATAACTAACAGTACAAACTATGAACACTTAATAAATACAAAACAAGAAGTAAAAACCACCACATTGGCCATATCATGTTAGGAATGAAATCTCCAGCTTTTCCCTTTCTTGCAAAACAGAAGAGTAGATTATCTTGAGGTCTCACTTGTCAGAGAGCCATTTAAGGTTGAGATGACACGATTTCTGTTTGTTTGATTATTTTATTTATTGAGAAAGGTGAATTCAGTTATCAGTCGTCCCAATGCAATGCTTTTACACACATTTACTTGGTTCCTAATTGCCACAAGGACGTAAACGTATGGAGTTCAAACGTCAGAGTAATCCGCTCCAAACTTTCCGCACGTGTCCTGATTTTACTCCTGCCCTGTGCCGTCCATTTATGTCATCCTCAGGCTGAGAGAGGGCAACAAGGGCCGGCTATAGACTGAGCCGTAATGAAGAGACCCAAACTGGAGACATGGTCTTACAGCTCCAAATCTAGATTGCCAGATTCCTGCTTGAGCAGATTCCCATCACATTATAATTAACCACATTTAAGACGGAGAGCAGAGTCCCTGCTTAAATCTATTCCCATGGCGGCCTCTCTCTCTCTCTCTCTCTCCGTCTCTCCCTCACAAACTCGTCCTCTGTCGCTCTCTTCCTCCATCTCTTGCTGTCCCCATTTTCAGTTGGGGTAATTAATATGGAGAGATGGAAAGGCATCATATTCTACAAATTCCTATGAGATTGGCTTGCAAAAGCTGTTAAAGCCAAGTAGGCAAATTAGTATTCATGCAGGTTTTTCCTGTTGCAAGTCACTTTTCCCTGTGGGACCAAGTAGTAGATTGGGTAGACAGGCTATACTCGTCCTTGATTATGTGAACAGAATGCCACCACAGAGTCAAAGCACAAAAAACACATTCCTGAGACAGTAAATCAATTTCTGTGACCTGCGAAATGTAATTGACTACACTCTAATTCTTTAACCCCGTGTATGAGGGGAGAAAACATATCCTGAGGTAGAATGATTACCGGCCATTATACAAATCCATGGTTTCCGTATCCGTTAATAACCATTTACAGCAAAATTATACGTGATGCCATGTTTCAGTGGCGATAAACAATTGCTTTAATGCACTCGTCATGTCTTTGTTTAGTCAATCAACTGGATCTCAGAAAACCGGCCATTATTCAAAACGGGGAAATGGCTTGGTAAAGAGTTTTTGCTTTTAGATGCATGGAAATTTGTATGTAAATTGAGATGCTAATATTGCAGCTTGTGCTGAACACCGGATATGGCCTTTAATGTTATGGTTCGTACACCATAGGGTTCACCGAGGACATCTAATGCTGTTGCATTACATAAAATGCTTTGGTGATTATGGACCCGCATTACTGTGGCGTCAGAGTTTCCACACGGCAGCATAAAGGTTGCAAATATTTGATTATGTCAAATAATCGCGTGATAAATTAGCCTGAAAGCAAATTGTGCACCATTTTGTCGAGTTTATGTTGGGAAAAACAAGCAGTTCATGCAACTGTGCATTCAGAATTAGCAGCAAATAGAGGTGAAGCCTCCCGTAGTGTTTTATACACATGAACACAACATAATATATCATTTCTTACATGTCTCTGCAACCGCGGAGCTAAAGTTAATTTGACTGTTTGCAGCCATTGACCAGTTGTCAGCAGGTCCACAACACGGGCTCTGACTTTGGCCAGATTAATTAGCAGTCCGTCCTCTTCAGTCCATTCCCCTGTTCCTATTAGACCCAGCTCAGCAATCTGCTGGAAGGTAATTTGGTGCTCCATGCACACAGGGCGCAGCATTGACACCTTATGCTTCGTGATTGAAGGCAATCTCCTGGGGACAGCGCTAAATTTATTCATGGTACGCTCTCCCACAGCCACTAGAGACGTGTCTGTGCTCGCCTGCCACACACACACACACACACACACAGATTTCCTGCTCTGCATCTTTCCCCCCGAATGCACAAATAATACTAAATGATCTAAGGGAGTTGCTGCAGTGTCTTATATTCCTATCCATGCAGGGACCCGGTGATCTCTGGGTGACTGTGTTGCCTCCATCCCTCACATTTGTCTCTGAAATGAAGACAGTGCATAATGTCAGGCTAGAGGATGTTATTGCATTTACAAAATCTTCACCTCTGCCAAACCCCTTCCATTCTCCCTTTTCTCCCCGCGGGAATACACATGTTAACAAATGTATACACACACACACACACACACACACACGTCCGTGCTCGGTGCAGCTGGGTCACAGAACGTGGCATTAATGTAATTCCTTGTCGGGGGCTGAAGTCTGTTGATAATAGAGATGTTAGCGAAGGTGATCAAAGCAGATTAGCCCAAGAAACAGCAGGGGGATTGTTTCTGACTCCCCGTCATTAACACGGCCTGTTATCTGGGAGTCGGCACACTCGCTCGTCCTCGCGTGGGGAATACTGGGTCAGCCATTAGCATGGAGTTGAAATGCTAATGCTCAACTTGAATCAACAGAGCCCTGACTGACTGCCACCGTTTATGCCCTGCTGGGGTTTCAAAGCTGTTATTAGCCAGTGACACAAACAGGTGAACTGGCTTTGTGAAGCCTTGTGCGTGAGTTTGTTCAGGAAATGCAAAAAAAAAAGAGAGGGAGATTTGTTTGAGTTGAGTCTGTTTTTGTCGTTTGAGGATTCCTTGAATGAGCTTCTGCCAATTAAATCGGGTTCTGAACGTATCCGAGGGACGACCTTTTTGCCACGATGGCTCAACCATGACATCACACATTCAGCCTGGACACATTTTAACCTGTAAAGCACCACAAACACAGCAGTCACTTAGGAGCGACTGACCCGTGTTCAACTGCTCTTCACATGGAATCCTCACTTCTCATTTCAGAGCAACCATAGCTCCACTACCACTGCCCTTGTCCCAGTGACTAACGTATGTTTGCCCCTGCTACGCTAGATGCCCCTTTCAGCTTGTTGGTGTAAGACATTTTCCAGTTTAGCTCGAGGCTAGTAGCTGTTTTCGGGTTGCCAACCGTTCCGTAAAATAAGGATTTGTTCTGTGTTCAAAGACGTGTTTTGTGGGGTAACGATGTAAAATGCAGAATATCCTTATTTTCTCTTCCTAACATCCATGAATGTAAAAATATTCCATTCTCTCTCCTTTGTCAATCCAGAAAATGTGCTTCCCTGATGGCCCAGTCCAGCTTGAGAGTGACTCAAGCTGTGTATTATCTGACTTTAAGAAACTCGATTTAAACACGTTTAAGGTCGGACTAAAACAGTTACATGTATTTTAAGAGTCCGGGTTTAGTCAGACTAATCCAATAATTGTTCGTTTTGTCCTTTTTAATAAACGTACGTCTGAGAGCTTCACACACATCCCCTCAGCTCTTACACAGATAAAAGGAAATATGAGCCTGCAAAACACATACGAGTGCTATCACTCCCGAGGCTGCAAACTTGTCCTGAGTTATTTTACGATCAGAGCAGTAGAGGCAAACAAGGGCCCTCAAGCCGTGCACTGCTTGAACGGAGGAGGTATTTTTACAATTAGCCCTATGAATTTGGTTCCCTTGGCATCGGAACACGAGTGCAATCAATATTTCATTACACAATACAAACAAAATGCTCTTCCCAGACTGAGGCCAACTGACTGTATTTCCTTTGGAAAGTGCCCATATTTGCACCGTCAGAGCAGAAAAGATGGAAGAACTGGCCAGAGGCAAACATACAAAGGGTAGAGTATGGCACCATTCAACTGGAAGTGCTTCGTGTGTGCAGCCTTAAACCCTTAAAGCTTGTGGTTATGAAGTGTGCTTAGGTTAAGGTCAGGGTTAGGCATTTACTGGTAATGGTTAAGGTTATAGGGATAAGGTTTTGGGAGGAGTCCAAACTGGTCCTAATGAGGCAAAACCTCATTTCTGGGGAACTGGTTAAAGTTAGAGCGACGTAGTGAATTGTGGGTAAGTTAAGGTTAAGGATAAGGCTTAAGTTAAGCTGTGCAAATGAATGGAATTCATTCTGTGCATGAGGACACTTTTGATTCAGACCTATGCTTTTTGATGGTTAAATCCTGGTTTTAGGGTTTGTGATGGGTAAGGTTAGGGTGAGGGGTTGTCTCTGAGTGAGCTCATTATGAATTCTGCACAGACATGTGTATGCATAGTGTACATTGTTATGTCGAAACAATGTAATGTACAGAACGTGTATTAAATTGTAGAATGCATAACATTAAGTTGAGTTTATCCAGCACTCAGACTTTAGTGTGTTAATGTACACACTAAACTCAAATAGCCTGGCTTCACATTTGATTGTCCTGCCAACACAGTTTCCTTTTGTGTTCCTGTCATTCACTCAAACATAAAAAAAGAGAAAAACACAAACAATACAGAGTGTGAGTTTAGCAGAAGGATGAATAGAAAAGCAGCCAAAAGAGTAGAAGTGCAAAACTACAGCAACCTTGACCAAGTGACCGATGAATCCATGCAGCAATATGAAAACAGAACAGGAGCAGGTCATCCACTTAACTGCCATACATAAATATGTCCCTCAATTTTCTTTTACACAATCATAATCTGTGAAAGTAACATTTTAAAGAAACATTATGGTACTTTCACATCCATTTAACCCTCATTTTACGAATATAAAAAGAGAAAGTAAGAAATTGCAACACCAAAAGTAAGTTTTGTGTCACGTTGAGATTCTTTCACATTTCCTGAAAAAACAGATGTTGAAAAATGAATCTCCAGTTTGTGACTCTGGATTTGTCCCTTAAACTTGGTCCAGACATAACCTGGCTCGCATAGGTGACAGTTTATTTATAAAGATGTATGATTTTGATTGGGATTATGTGCAAACATCAAGAAGCTAAATTTGTCTCGACTGCCACCGAGTCTGGCTCAGCGGGGAAAAAAAAAGAAGTGAAGTTCTTTGTATACAAACACTGATCTGAACGCAGCAACGTATGACATTCAGTTTGCTTTTCAAAACATCCATACTCTGCAAAAAGGAAGGCCAAGCAGTCGGCTTATTCATTAGCCCCCCGCTTTGTTATGTGCTTGCTCAATACTGTGCAGAGATAATGCCCTTCAAACATGTTCCACGAGCAAACATGAAGCTTTTCCTCCATCTAGTTCATCAGTCAGCAGGAATAAAAGTCGCCCAGATTCCTGCAATTAAAACACTATTCATAGATCTTGGAGTAAACAAACTTTAAACTGTTGGTTTGCAGCAATCGGGGGAAACACTATTTTTTATTTATTTATGTCTTTTTTACAACTTTGAATTAATTTACTGCATACATGAAGCCACTCATTACCACAGTTAGGTTGTTTTATGTTCTTTAAATCAAATGTAACATACATAGAAGAAGACATTCTTCCTCAGTGGAAATCTGAATAAGTTATCCTTTACTTTACACATAAAATAGAAGACACACTTTTAATCTGTGGTGAATTCCTCTCATTAGTGCAACATCAATCATATGTATCAGGTTTAGAAGGACATTGTGTTTCTGTTTTCTGTCTTTAAAATAATAGTGTGAGGAAAGGATGCTTGTGAGTCTGCTGGATTTAACAAATTCAGCCTCAGGCACTTTTAGTGAAGGAGACAGTCAGGGATTTGTATCTGCGACTTGCATAATTACTCTATGTTGCTACAGGAATGATGCATCCATCCATCTTCTACCCCTTTATCCTCCACATGAGGATCGCTGGCACCAATCTCAGCTGACACACCCCCACTATGTCCTGTTTCATCCAGCAAAAACGAGCCCTCAGACACTAAATATCATCATGTGCTGTAATTTCTTAATTTTTGAGGACCCTAATGCATTTAAAGGAAAAACAGAAAAAAAGAAAGACAACATGGAGCAAAAACACAAGGAATAAATGCAGAAAAATGCAGCACAACAGACAAGACCCAAACAAAATGAACCCACAGAGAGACTCTGAGAGACTAAATACACCAGAGCAGCAGGTGAAACTAACGAGACACAGGTGAAACACGTTAGGGTGGGGCAGAGACAATCAACAGGGAAGACAGGACAGGAAGGAAAACTCAACACTTCAAAATAAAACAGGAAACCAGACCGAGAACTAAAAACACAACCTAAAAAAAAAAACCTTAATTCATTCATTCATTCATTTTCTACCACTTTATCCTCCACACGATGGTCGCTGATGTAAAGATACTCCAGGGGCTTGTGACAATAATTCCCTCTTTGAAATGTACACATCACATTTTCACGACATTATACCATCAGTGACTCAGTGATGTTTTGACTGATAAATATAATGTATATATAATGTAGATATAGTCTTGAATTTGGTGAGAGACATCGTGAGTGTGGGACGTTTGCAACAAGGTAAAAGGTTACAAGTGTCTCAGATGGTTTGTGTTATATAGTGATAATGACACTGTGTGCAGGATGTTTAAGGACCATACGTGTGTGTGTGTGTGGTTTTTCACCTGTGGTGCCCGAGAGCTATTGAAATCACCTAATCGTTCAGAATCAGAATTATACATGAACAATATTAGCCATTAATAGACAGTCTCAGGTGATACTATGCAGTGTTAACTTTGACTTTGAACTTGTTGTCCCTCCTTCACAATTGCGTATCGACATTAGTGACATTCTTTACCGAATCTCGACCCGAACAACGCTGTGAATATAAGCTTTGACTGTAAAGGAGATATTTAATAAGTTCTTGAATAAAGTGAAGACAAGAATGAGAAACATTTCAAACGTGAAGTCGTCCTTTTAGCTCGACAGCTGAAAAATGCAATCATTTCAATGATGTTATTAAGTGATGATTTAAAAAGCATGAAAAAAAAAAAACATGGTATAAAAAAGAGAAATTCTGTGTGGACTCCACACACACAGACACACACACACAGTAGTCTGCAATATCCTTGAAAGTGTTTTTATTTCGCATGGAGCATATGCTGGTCCTTTTGGAGGAATGTTAGTAAATTACAGCCCTTGGAAACAAGCACAAGTAGATCAACCTGTAAACGATGAGACATAACTTTACGCATCAAAGTCTTTGCTCGGGGTTTTAGTGTGGAATGACATTGTAGGAAAGCATTTTATGTCTCCACAACCAATGTGGGAAATGATCCAGTTTCAATAGGTCCAAAGAAATATACTATTTAGTCACTGTCTGCACGTAATTGACTGGTAAAGTAATACTCCTCAGTGTCAGTGGGGGGCAGTAGGGAGTGTAGCAGTCTGAAAACAACATCTGATGAAGATGAATGAATCCATGAGGTTTTGCTGCTTCTTTTTTGATCCTCTTATTTTCCCAGCGTAAAACAAATTAAACTGTAGAGCGTAGCTTTTAAATAAAACAAATTATATTCAAATCATTGTCAAAGATGTTCACGCAATGCTGATTAAGCCTATCAGGGTAAGTGTTAACCCTAACCCTGACAGTTGGAGGCAACAGCAACATTGTGCTAGTGTGAGACGGCAGCAAACACGCTGATAGTATTGCTTGACCGAGCCCATTTTCAGACGCTACGTTGTCTCTGTTCGCGGTCAATAGAAATCTACACAAGTTACACACTACGGCTTTAAATGGACTGTAAAGTAGTGTCAACGTAATATTTTCTTTTCCCTACATAAATGGTTCATGAATTCACTTTAGTTTCTTTCCTTGGTGGGAAGATGTAGAGTTATTTTTAATTCACCCATTCATATACGGCAGGAGAGAACACATTTAAAACTCGGAGAACCTAACCAATGTCCCTCCATCTTCTGTATTTGTGTAATTAAAGTTTTAATCACCTGCTCCTGTGTGTCAAACTGAACTGAGCTGTTGTTAGTGAGGCAGTGTGAAGCTCTCTGAAAAGTACCGAGCGTGACAGTGAGCTATAGACGGAGCGCGAAGGGCAACGCGGTCAATCAAAAGCCACCTTTTCTCTCTCAGTCCTTGCTTTGAGGTCTTCCTGACAGTAATTCTCTGATTTGACTTTGATGTGCCAATTTGTGCCTGATGAATAATTGTCTGGTTTGCTGATAACTTGTGGGAGTCAAGTGTGTTCTGCTGGCACTCAATGCAAATAGGAGATATTTGGGTCCTTCAAATCACGACAGTAGCCCCTCTACATTTGCCTGCCCGCTCCGTGAGTAAACTGACCAATTAGCTGTGTTTGAAGAAGCCATTTTTGATTAGAGCAATCAGTAAACAGCAAGGCCTCTCCATGATTGTCCCCCTGATTAGATGAGTTGTCACTTGAGAAGTTGTTGGAGAGTTTAATTTATGGCCTTATATTGCTGCAAAGTATGGTAATTAGCAAAATCCATTCTCCACTGTTCCGCAGTTGGATTAAAACTCATCCGTGCTGTCAGTGTTCACAACCTAATCGTTTCTTTCCACTATAAAGTTTCCCAATAATCTCTTAATCAGATGATGCGAGTTAACGAGACTGGCACCACTCAGGCGCAGGTGTACATCTGGGATGTAGGTGGCGCTAACACCAAAATGCCATGTACAAATAGCATTTTGATTAAAAATTAAAAATGTTTGATTTATTTCACGCACAGTACTCATATATGGTGATATTGTGTGTATGTAGCGTGCATGCTGTTGTCTCTGGCGACAAGCTCATTACTCATGAACGGTGACAGAATAATCTGCATATGGAAACAAGTCTTATTATTCACGCCCATCTTTGAGTGTCTGCATTAGATCCTCATTAACATTAAAGGCCGGTTAATGGGTAAAAGGCTGCCGTAAGTGATAAATTACTGCACTCCTTATGCAACCAAATTGCTAGTTCGTGTTTTATATTAAAGGTTATTTCAAATGCGCCGCGGCAGTCTGGTAGATTTTCTTTAATCTGTATTTTTTATCAGGTGTGTAAATTATGTATGAGTGGTAACAGATAGTTCCAAGAAGACGAAACAAGTTGCCGCACAGTTTTTGTGACAAATTTCCCCCCTTTATTTAGGATATTTTTAAAGGTTATGGCTGTTTTTGTATTTTTCAAGTATGCACCAAAAGAGACATTTAATATTTGACAAAAATCAACCGTAAAGAAACAGCGCCTCGTGCCTTCAGGGCATAATTCAAGCGTGTACTGTGTTTAAAGAGGCCTGGAAATATAACATTAATTTACCATGTATATGCAGTGTAGAGGTATAACCTACAGAAAGTGAAGATTTATAAAGTTACAAAAGGAGAAACAAGAAACTGAATCATATTCTTCAGGGAGGATTCATTCAAATTCAGACCAAAATGTTTGTGCATGAGTTACTTTTGCCACTAATTTGAATTTCTAGTTATTTTTTATTTGCAATTCATTCCTGTTTTCCTGATTTCCCCCCTCACAGCTTGTTTGATAACAGGACTAATGATGAACGTGAGATAAAAAGGTGCAAACTCACGGCTGAGGATGTAAGAAATCCTCCTAATGCCACCTGTAGCACATTATCTCCAACCTTCATTCATGCGGTGTTGTTCGGCGCACACCTATGTAGTCTACTGCGGATTGCAGTGTATTGACCACCAAATCCCCAAATGATGCCTTAATCAATACAGCAGACGGGGTAAGTAGGCAGGGGAGGGCTGTGTGTGTGTGTGTGACACACAAAGCCAGGATTAGGCCTGATTAGGGCAGTTTTAACATGTCCTGCTGATTAGGGGCCAGTGAATCTGACCGCTAATTAGCCGTGAAGTGTGGCTGGCCGCACAGACAGGACAGCAGTGGGAGAAGGAGGGGTTGGCTCCCCAGACTCCCTCCCCTCCTCCTCCTCCTCTTCCTCCTCATCCACCCTGTGCCGCTGTCCTTTGCTTGTCCACTCACCGCCCCCACAAAAGGGTCTGGGGCTCTTTGATTGGGGGGGGGGTGCTGCATTGTGGGGAATCGCAGCTGAAAAAGAGTCCCATTTCCCTTTAGCTGTGCCACTACCCCCTGCAGGGTGGAGTCAATGTAGCCTTTCTGTACCTTCGTATGACCAGCTGGCTACAGCAGGGCAAATAAACACTCCAGATCCACTGGCCAGCGTGCCTCCCATCTGAAACTGAGCCTTTGTCCCGTGTGGATTGTGCTCTAATTGGTGTCCCTGAACAAATTCTCAGTGTGATTGTTATTTGCACTGATGAGGTTTTAACAGACAGATAATACACACAAGATACAAGTTACAAGTAAATAATGGAGCAGTTGTAGCCGGCAGAATGAACAGAGGGAGGTTTTTTCTTTCCCCCGCTGTAGACACAGACGACAGCGAATGCAATATCATTTAATTGACTCAAATCATTTTGGAGCAAAAACCTTGGTAAAGAAATGCGATGATTAATACTTAAGCAATCCAATAAGATATTGTGCGGCCAGACCTCACCAGAATGGTACAGTTATTACTGTAAAGCTACACTGTATGGACCTTGTTGATCCAGTTTAGACTGAATATTGGATTATTTTTATGCACTTTTCACCTTTAGATTTAGCAGAATTAAATATCTTATTCTTTTTTTTTATATAAATGCAAAACCTTAAATTGCTGACCACATCCAAATCCTCACATAAATAATGAGTACTTTAACCTCTTTGCCCCATCCTACCATAAAACAAAAACTCATCATAAAAATGACGTCTGACTGTGTGGAGACTCAGAGGGGAACTCCCCCGTGCTCCCACAGTTATCCTCATCACCTCACCTCCACCCCGAGACCCCCTGACCACAGCAGCTCAAGAGGAAGCGGGAAAAAGGAGTAAAGGAACATGGGATTTGGGGCGTAATCCTGTTTGCGCTCGGGGTCACATGCTCCACAGAGCTGAGATTGTCAGCTACAGTCTGGAAGTTTATTCGAGGGACAAACAGCAGTCTAATTGTAATTCCCTCTGGAGAGCAGTCAGTGTCTCCTGCTGAATGCTGGAGAGGAGACAGGTTGCTGCAAGATGATAATTGAAAAGAAAGTGGGTGGTCCTCTTTGGCCCCTGCAGCCCTCTGGGACAGTTATATAGAGACTCCTGCTCGTTTTGAAGGGGGAAGATTACCGAATGTTATATTTGAAAAAACGATTATGTCCTTCTGGGCTTAATTTGACAGACAAAGCTATGGAGTGGTGGCTGTTTCTGTTGTCTTTTGCCATTCATGTCAGTGTGTGTGTGTGTGTTTGCTGATGGATCATTGTCCTTCATTTCATTGCATTTTCTTTTACAAGAAAGAAAAAAAAAAGCATTGTCCCTGAATTTTCTAGGGACATATGTGAGCGTTGTTTTCACACAAAACAGACACAGTTCTTTACATCTGGATACAGTGACAATACAGTCAGATTCATGTGTGTCTGGAACATGATTGAAACAATAGAAAGAGAAAGTAACACACACACACACACACACACAACTATGTCCAAGCCAACACACACTGATCTTATCCGTTGCGTACCTTCAATGAACTGCTCTCCAGCTCCCGGCCCCTATTAACCAGTAATCCGCAAACTGGCAGCTGGCCATTACCGTGGCAACGGTGAGTTGGGAGAAAACTGCTTGCTGGTTCAAAAGTAAAGAGGAGTGTTGTGAAGGACGGAGATGAACTCCTTTATCCTGTAAATGTGTCTTATAATAGAAAATTCCATCCCTTACTCTTTTCACTTCACCCCTTTACATTTTTTTTGGAGGTGACAATTAAATGTCTTTTGTGCACATTCAATTTTCCTTTTTTTTTTCGTTGTTTGTGCCATGATTGAAAGACCATTCCAAGGATGGAGTACATTTATATCATGTCTGGCTCCGTAGACATGGCACAGAGAGACAGACAGACAGACAGACAGACAGACAGACAGACAGACAGGAGATGTACATGGCACACTGATGTATATTCTTCTCTGTGCCGTTTCACTGTTTCATGGCAACATAAGCAACTTATTTTGTTGTAACACAGTTGCAATATTTTGTTCAGTTTGTACTTTGTGGAGAATGTGGCTCACTGCAGTTCTGTTGGACCTGAGTGCAGAGATGCACACACATCAACAGTAAATGATGCCGACACAATGTGAAATGCATGAAACTCAGTAATAAGCAACAATTAAAATGTCAAAATGTGCCAGAATATTTCATCTCTAATCTCTAACATCGTGCCTGCTAGTTTTTTAAAAAAATTTTTTAATTAAATTTATTTTAATTCACCCTCATCACCCAAGAACTTGGTTGGAAAAGAAACAAGAACAGAATTTGTTAGATAGTTGCAACAATATACACTACAGCTGCATTTAAATGATTGTGTTTACATTCATTTAAAACTGTTTTCATTTCAGCAATCCAGGTCATACAGAATGTTTGTGTTTAGAGTTGCAGGAAATGCTTTAAAGGTGGTATAAGGATGTTCTATTTGTCATTGTTGTCAGTCTGTTTATTCTATGTTAGCGACATTCATATGAAATACTTCAGTATTTGTTATCCAACTACTATACAAACAGCTAAGGTGAGAGCCTCCTCTCAGTGACGCCTCAGTAGAGCCAGCAGTGCCGTAAACAGATTTCAAAATTGGCTCAACCCATTTTCTTAAAGAGGAGTTTGTGGGACTTAATGAGGCATAACTAATGGAGCTCCCACAGTCATCAGTGCCATGCTGGAAGCACCATGGCAGGACAGAGCGGCCATTGATTCTTGCTTCAAACCTCTCGAGTTCTTAATCAGCTTCTTTGCTTGTACGTTTCAGGCCTGACAAATCTATTGTCGTCCCGTGTCACCGGAGGTCAGTAGTTATTAGTGGCGACTGAAAACAGTTTCTCTAACTACTTATGAGTGAATTGAATAAAATGCACGGGAGGAACTTGGAGGGGGGGGGGATTACTGGCTGTGCAGTGAGTCCGGGCCGGCGCAGGAGAGAATGTGACATGGTTTTCTAATAAGGGATGTTGACCCCCTCAACCACTCCCCCCCCCCACCACTCGCACCACACACCTAACCCGGTCCTTCATCCTTCACCCCCTCCCAGTAAAGATTGTTGTGAATAGACTTCAAAAAGGTTGCTCGGGCCTGCACAGCCTCATATTGCTAAAATGGTATTCATAGCAGGCAATGGAATGATCCAGTGCAAGTCCATCTGTGTGTGTGTGTGTGTGTGTGTGTGTG
Organism: Solea solea; assembly: GCF_958295425.1. Lineage (NCBI taxonomy): Eukaryota > Metazoa > Chordata > Actinopteri > Pleuronectiformes > Soleidae > Solea > Solea solea. The sequence continues at coordinate 2,922,195 of NC_081151.1, forward strand.
TGAATCCATATTATCGTCAAACCAAAGCAATGTGGTTTCATGTATTTAATTTCATGGAAATCTATTAGAGTGAGAATTGCTTTCAGAGTCCTATGACCTTCTTGAAATGTTTTTTTTTTCTCACTCAGTAGCAAGATAATTATGTGCAGGTAGTGTTTTTTTTTTTCTTTCTTCTTTTTTTGTTTTTTAAGGAACTTTTTTTTCGCTCGGCGGGGGGAAAGACTCAGAGTGTTGCACCGACTCCTTCTGTGGAAATCGAACACGAACCCAACCAGACTGGCTTAAAAGAAACATTTGTTGGCAGATCACGAGGGCAATACACTAATTAAAAATCTCACTCTCTTGCTCTCTCGGCCAATTCAGTGCATTCATTCACGTTGGTGAAATGGAAAGTGGAGCTTGCCACTTTCACACGAAGGGAGATTTGTGAACTAGTGTTTCGAGGGACGTAGGGAGAGATGGAGGTGGAGCCAACTGCACTGAGCAAAGTTTGGATTATTACCACTCATTTGTCATTGATGCTGTTATGATGTCATACATGTGTCGTGTTGTCACGCAAACCTTTGTGTAGCCACTTTCCTCTGTGTCTGTGTTCACTGAAACTAGGCCAGACTCAGTGTCTGCTTCGATGGCTTTTTCCTTCACTCAAGACCAACATGGAAAAAATTTCCTCCAGTTTCCTCCGCTGTCGCACAAGCAAAACACTGAACTGTTTATGACGACCCACTATATATTTGGCCTGCATTTCTGTGTAAACTATGCAGCCAATAATGTTAAGCCCTTGCCAATTAGTGCTCTCCAGGTTGCTAGGTCGCCATGGTCAATTGAGGAACACATCAATAGGACTTGAAAAGGTTTCTCCTGCGATCAGACCTTCTGACATATTAAGTAGAATAATGGGGAGGAAGGGAGTTTGTGTGTGTGTGTGTGTGTGTGTGTGTGGTGGGGGCCTTTAGAGACTGAATCAAGGCTTCCTTTTACTTTCACATTATGCACTGCAACCTGCAATTTCCTGGCAAGAATGGTCTAAAAAAATTCTTTACATCATCAAAATAGAATATCCTCTGCTTCATGCTTTGTGCTACCAGCATGGCATTGAGGTAGTGGTACATGACCTCTCGCTCTGATAGAAATATCTGCCTCATGTAATAGAGGCAATTTTGTGTCATGATTTACATACTCGGCTGGCTTTGTTTATGCGAGCATGTGCTGTACACGTGCATGTGTGCATCACTGGCAACCCCCTTAATGCAAGTTCTGCAACAACATCAAATCAAAGTAACGCCAACACAATAGTTTCTGCAAAACTTTGCAGGCCAAACATGATGATGCCAGCACCAATTACAGTAGCCCGTCTGTCTCATATGTCCTTTCAAAGAGAGGTAGCCCCCAATAAACGGAGAGAAGCAACAGGCACAATAGCCAGTGATTACCAAGCATAGCCTATTAGTGCGCCATAACTATGGCTATTGAAAGGAGAAGAGAATGGCTTCACCTCCACTTTCATTTCATGTGGTCCACCATCAAAAGCTTTGTTGACAGCTCATTCATGCCCTCAATTTACAGACAAAAATCTATCAGGAAACATCTTGTGGCATCAAAGTGTATATTATGGAATGCCTCTCTCTTTTTTAATGCTCTTATCAAACTCTCTTTCTGACAGAGCTGCCCGTGCTCGGTTCCAAATGTCAGGTGCATATTGGCTGCGATGCTTCCTTCGAGTGTGTGGATGATGGCACATATACATACAGCTGTCAGGTATGTGAAGGGGTTGGAAATGGAGGCTCTCCAAGGTCTCCATTGAGACACACTGATAGCCATCATCATCATCATCATCACCATCACAGGGTGTCATCAGCAGAGGGATTGAGAAGTAATTTACAAACATGTTTAAATGACCACCGGAAATGAAACGTTCGATCCTATTATCAGCTGCTGCTGCTGCTGCTGCTGCTGCTGCTAAAAGGTTTTGGAGGGCAGAGGCAAAGGGAAGGGGCACTGATGCTGTAAGTGATGACCTTAAACACTTTAGAGTTTGTTTGCGCAAAGTATCCACCTTTTTGGAGAAATTGAGGCTATATGAGTGTGTGTGTGTGTGTGTGTGTGTGTGTGTGTGTGTATTTGCTGCTGCTTTAACATTTACAATGTCTCTCAGTGCAAATTAAAATAATAAAAAAAGTAAATATACAGATGATTCACAGATTTTCTACCTAAAGATAATTATTACATTACATGTTTGTTGAAAATAAAGATGTAATGAAGTCCAGAAACATTTTTTTTTAAATATGACATTCAACTAGAATAGTATTCCTTATTTTCGACAGACCCTGTGCTTATTGTGAATATTAATCTCCCTCCTGACGCTTTATATTAATGTTCTGACTCAAATAAAGTAAAAAAAGGCGAAAAGTAGCTTTTGAATAACTAAAATATTAAATGAACAAATCTGCATTTGATATTAAAATGATGCAATAAGTGTATTCATTTAATACATAATGTAATAATTTAGCAAAACTACTGGGGCATTTTATTATTAACATTATTGTTATTATTAATAATAATAATAATAATAATTATAATAATAATAATAATAATAATAATAATAACACGAGTAATAACAACAATAATAATAATAATAATAATAATTACAGAGAAATTTACTTTAATGCAACGTAGCAATATTGAGAGGAATTTCCTTTAGATAAAATAGTCCTTATTATTAAATGCATTAGTTGTCACTGTGTATTTTTTAAATACACAATAAAATTGATTAATTACACACTGCGGCAAAACAAATTAAAACTTGAATAAATACAAAAGAAAATAAGAGAATAAAAAGGTAAATGTGAGAATGTATACATTAATGTAGACATTTAACTTCCTGATAAGTGTTTTTTCTGTTTGCCGCGTCTTACAGACACTTGCACACATCCTCCCTGAAAGGCAGCCCCTCCAAAATGTCACCTGAACAATGCTGGCTCCCTCATCGACCTTGCTTTCCAGCTCAATTTGGTCTCAATCACAACATAATGAAAATGCACTCCAAAACAGATGCCTGCAAAAAAATTACTTCTTCAGGAATAGCTCTCACACTTCAAGTTATTTATTGTTAACGTTCACTTGGTTTTGAAACATATACAGCAGCCATCACGCATTTGTTCCTCTTTTTTTTAACTTACAAAAGAATAAAAGAAAACAGGAAAGTGGACGCAATAACGATTATTATACAGTTAAACGCATTCTTGAGTGTTAGCCAAATATACATGTCTCCCTACTTTATTCAATAAGTCTAAATGAATACATTAGTTTACAATATTAATATGATAAAATACCAGGTCATCAATATCACCGCAAAAAAAATAAAATAAAATAAAAATAAAAATGAGGAGTCGTGGTTTTAGTGTATACTTCATAATCTGATCCCCACATACATTCCTCTTCTCACCAGTCCGAACTCAAGTGAAGCAGCATTTTCCCTTTTTCGTTTGAACAACTTAGACTACGTTTAAAACATCATGAGGAAGGTCCCAAAAAAACATGGATTACAAAAGGTCCAGAAAGCGACATAATTGCTCTCAAGGGCAGCCATTTCTGTAATGTTCAAAAATAGACTCCCCTCTCAAAGATGTCAAGAAAATGTGCCCTGATCAGCTGGTGCGCCTCTGTGCGCGCGCCTTGCGCCTTGTTGTCCCTTCCAACACCAAAGGGCCCGTTTGTCTATATATATATATATGTATGTATATATATATATATATAAATGCAGATATATATATGTATATATATACATACATATATTGCATGGGCTCATCCGCAGGTTGTTGACATAAAGAAAAGTGACAGTACTGTATTATTAGGTCCTACCACGTTCTGCCGTAGAGGAGGTTTGAGCTGACCATGTTACTGGTGTAATCTACAGCAGACGTGTCTATCTGGGCCATGTTTAGCTGGCTGTGCAGTGAGGGGGGGCTGGGCGACATCTCCTCCAGCTCCAAAGCGTTCACCTGCTGCTGGCTTTGATGCTGGCCGAGGTTGCCGGTCGAGGATGCGAGCACGGCTCCGTTCTGCTGCTGCTGCTGCTGCTGCTGTTGCTGCTGCTGTTGTACCTGTTGCTGGTTCGGCGTCGGCGTGTTGGAGCCGTTCTGGCACGGTTTACCGTCCTTCACCAGAACTGGCACGGCTACGCGCCGCGGAGACTGCGCCTGCTGTTGGCACAGGTTACCGTCCTGTTGCTGCTGCTGCTGCAGCTGCTGCGCTGCCTTGTCCTTGGCCTGGCGCTTCATCTTGTACCGGTGGTTCTGAAACCAGATCTTGACCTGGGTCGGTGTCAGGTGGATCATGCTGGCCAGGTGCTCTCTCTCGGGCGCCGACAGGTACTTCTGCTGCTTAAACCTCCTCTCCAGCTCGTACACTTGAGCCTGCGAGAACAGGACGCGCCGCTTCCTCCTGGGCGCAGCGTGGAGCACTGGCATGGATTTGGTGCCGTCTGCCATCCCAGAGAGACTGCCCATGCCGCTCATGTTCATACCTGTGGAAGGTCCCATGAATCTAGAAACTTAAAAATATACATACATATACGTGCGTTCAATAAACAGAAGAGGAGAACACTATTTCGCCTGAAGTAGTTGTTGTTTTTATTTAAATAAATGATTGTATTTTATATTATTCATTGTTGAAGTTGGAAAGCACCAGCTTTAATAATACTACTACTACTAATAATAATAATAACAATAATAATAAATAATAGTAGTAATAATAATAATAGTAATACTACTACTACTACTACTAATAATAATATTTGCTTTTAAATATTGACTCATTCTAAATGTAGAAAATGTCGAGGCAGACTTGAAAGAATGATCTCCTTTTCAGTTCAAACACAAACAACTGCAAATTTAAATTAAAAACTTGATCAAATTGCATCAACTTGTTTTTTATTTTTAATCCCCACAAACATAAAGCTACATTTTATTCTAAGGAATATATATATATATGTATGTTACTCTCACTCAGTCCTGTGCGTGTTACCATGTCACTGGTGACATGTCAGTGTAAGTCTGTTATTTATAATAAAATAAAATAATAAAAAGTGTTTAAATTGAGAGCAGCGAACTTACTTGTGGAGTATCTGGGATCCGGGTTGGCGCTGTACCACCCTGTTGCTGCTGCACTATTCCGCATGCTCTCCTGGTACGACGGGAGGTCTCCCATGTTGCCAATGCTTCCATTGCAGTATCCCCCCATAGCGCTGTGGGAGAACTGGGAGACGGTGTGCGGCATGTGGTAAGTGGTGGCCACGGTGGCGTTGTGGCCCATGGAGTGTTGTTGCATGCCGGTCTGAGACACCTGAGGTTGTCGGTAGGCTCCCAGTGGAGAGGTTAGGTTCCCTGCGCCGTCCATGCCACTAAACTTCTTGTAGGTCTCCTCGATTGGACTCAAAATATCTGTCACTGAAAAAGGCGTTGTGTGCTTTGGGCTCAACGACATGATTCAGAAAGCAGGTAGATTTTAGTGTTTGAGCAGATCAACCGTGTTGTTGTATCGGCTCTCTCCTTGGTGGATGTCTACGTAAGAGAGTGCTTGTAGTGCGCCTGAGATCCTATTGATCGCCTTGGAGAAGGAGGCGAGCCCAGGGCGCTCTTAGCCCGGGTTTATTGGAGCCAGGAGCCAGGTTTACGACAAACACAGGGGGCGGAGCGAATCTCCTAAACCAGCAAACAATAGTCATTGACATTTTAGGGATAGACAGTTCATGAAAACACACACACACACACACACACACACACACACACACTACTGTATTACTGTATGAAAGCACACGAAAACAACGACTCCGCACATTTATGATTCTGTCTTTTCTGACAACTATGCACAGGTGACACTTGCCCATTATGTTCTGCACATCAGCTGATCTGACCACAAATGAATATTTTGCGTCAGTAGGGAATTCCACTCTTTCTAGAAACTTTGAGAGCACTTTGAACAGACATGAGGGCCACCGAGTATCATCAAAGAGGCACAATGAAGTTGTATGACCAGCTCATTTAAGCTTAAGAAGCACAAATGAGCCCCAGCAGAGAGGGACAGGTCCAAATAAGCCCAGATAAAAAAATGCGGAGAGAGAGAGTTTCACACTATATCTCATCAATGAGGAGCAAGAAAAGGCAAGCAGCACATATGGCTGTGGAGAAAAACTGCAGCTCCTCTGATTCTAAATGAAATAAATAAGAAGTAAAAGAGCAGAAAGCACATTTTATTTTTAAATCTCTTCCACATTTGTTTTTTTTTAGTTTTGCTTTTTTACATTCTCACACTTCTTATAGTTGAATTCGACTTAATGCAATTTGGAGACAATATAATGAGTTCCAAACCCTCGAGTGTGGTCAGCATGCATTAACGACACTCTGCAGTCTTGACCTGACATTGTAATCTCTGAGCAAACTGACTGGCGCCAGGGGAAGAGTCAGAGGAAGAGAGACACAACAGCGGGGTCAACAGAGAGAAGAGCTGCTACAAATCTCAGTAATCACTACCAGTTAATGTAGCTTCCCATGACAGCATAACGTATGGATCTGTAATGCATTAACGCGCAGCTCATTACCAAAGAAATAAATAAACATATTGCGCTGCTAATGAATCATGATGATGCAGAGGACGCCTGTGCAGCACCTTTGCAGCATTTGTGATGCTTTGCAGGTTGTTTTCCAGACGCCAGCCGTCTGTTTCCATCTTCCCCCAACTGCACTCGTCTGCGTGAAGCCACTAATGTAATTTACCGTGGCGTGGTAGCAAGAATCCACCTACCCTAATTGAACAAATGAAGATGTGACATGGTCAGCCATCAATTACAGCGACACATGAAGAACACCAATCTCCGGTTAACTTGATCGCCTGATTGCAATAAAGCATTGTTCTTTTGCATATTTTGGAAGCAGAGTTTCTTCTTATCTTATGTTGCCCTCTCTCTCTCTCTCCGTTTCTGTCTTTCTCTCGTTCTCTCGTTCTCTCTCTCTCTCAGATGAATGGATTCCGCAGCGGATTTAATGTGAAGTGACTGGACTTTATTGTTGTTGTGGGAAAACAAAGCAGAACGTGCGTATTCCAGAGGTAACTGAAGTTTACTGAAAACCTGAAACCTAACAGGACAAGAACCGCTTAACAGATGCAAACTAATAGTTTTAAAAACTTGTTTCAATCACTGTCAACAAAACTTCTTGTTTATAAGAGTATTTATCTTTTTTTGCTGCTATATCGTTCAGTGTCAATTTGAATTATCCATCTTATCTGATCTTATCTTATCTTATCTTATCTTATCTTATCTTATCTTATCTGATCAGATCTTATCTTATCTTATCTTATCTTATCTTATCTTAAGAAAACATTTGTTTAAATTACAGCAAACATAATATTTCCTACCTGAGAATATTCCCACTCTTCTGTGCGCTTATATCCATTTTTTTTGGCAGCGGCATCACGGTGTCTTTTCAGGGCGAGAAAAGAAAGGTAGGCCTCAGCCCAGACCTCTAACATTATGTAAATGAGGCAAACCTCTCAACCTTGTGGATTACTGAGTCAGAGAGCAGGACCCTGGTCCACAGACCCTCCACATTAGGATCCCATAAAAATCTGGAGCTGGTTGGCTGCATGCGCCGCATATGAGGGGCTTATTGTTCCCAGTGATGTAGTTTTCCTGTCTTAAGTTAACTTTTACATGCAGTGAATTTCATGTGGCTTGTGGCTTGGCAGCTGGAGCGGTGTAAACGGACGCGCAAAAGGAGCAGTGAAGAAGAAGAAGGCCCCGGTCAAGGTTGGTTAAAAATCCTCAGCCATTTTACAGAGCGGATGCGTTAAGAACAATAATTAATACTCTGTTAAAATGCTGTTCTGTGCGTGTTGCTGTGTGTTTACAGGATTTAATTTAGATTTACCCGATATATACGTTGATATTACACTGAAAATACTTGTGATAACTTGGTGGCAACGTGACGAAGAATAATGAATGTTATTGCCAAAAAGACCCAAAAGAACGGTGCTGGAAAAAAAGCCGCTCTTTGACCTTGTAAAGGCCACCACGTGCTATTAAAACTTCTCTATAATTTAACTTATAATATAATGACTAACGACTATATAAAATAACTTAATAAAAGATTCACATTATGACAAACAACAGCACGTAATAAATTGAAGTTTAATTTATGTAACTGCCAATCGCTCTATTATTTAATAAGGTCAGTGACCATCAGATCATAGCGTGCAATTGTGCACGAAATGAGATTTATCCGCAGAAATCGTTGTATCCAATTAAACAGTTACAATTCCGTCTGTGCAATTTCAACCAGTTTTCCAATATAGCGTACATCCGCGTTCACGGGGCCATTTATGTGTTGTTAACCAGCACATAATAACAGTCCATTTTGCTTGTTTATCATACAGACAACCTTTTCCCGATATCATCACGCCCCTCAGCTCAGCACAACACAGCAGATGGACCAAAGCGCTGGGTCACTGGAGTGCTCTCCCCCATCTCGTCGTTACTAGTTCTATACCCTAAGAGATGTGAAGAGATGGTTGAAGGGCCGGGGTCCTGACCTGCAACCTCAGCCACACACCGGCCGAGCACAAAGTGCAACACCGTGGCGATTTATGTCGTCTCACAATCATCAAATCTCCGCGTTCACTTTTATCTCTTTGACTTAGGAACGAGAGGGATATTTTATCAAATGGCCAGGTTGAAAAGGAAATCATAACTCCATACGTGTAAGGGAGAGAATGTATTTCCCGTGCGTAATTACGCACAGCCAACTGAGTTCCATTGGTCTCGGGCCTCTTAGCCCACTTAAAAAAAAGATTCGCTACCTTTTCATTTCTTCTTTAAGAACATGTTGCGTCTTCGTTATGGTTTCTTTAGGAAATTAAACGTTTAAAATACAAAATGATATCCTCTAGATTTATAGAGGAAAATATTAAAATAAAAGGAATCCGGATTACGGCGAAATATCATTATACAAAATGACAACAGAGAAAAAAATATAATATAAAAAAGAGCGAAACAAAGTTTTTATATACAATAAAATAACTACATCAGCATCAGATTATTAGTGACAAAAAAATAGAATTGTGGGAAACACAACTGTAGCTGTTTCTCTTTTTCCCCATACAAAGCACACACACATCGAATTGGGGCGTGATTACGCACCAAGTACGCACAGAGCAGTGGTCCGTGGAGCAGAAACGAAACCACAATTTCAATTTAAACATTGAAGTCTTGCAAGGACACAAATGTATTATTTTCCTCTCTCCCTTCCAAACCTAGAAATCACACCACCACTGTGCTGCGTGGCTCTGCCCTGTGGTCTGACTTGGTGTGGAAATTTGTGGAAGAAAATCCCACACCTGCAGCCAGTGTGGTACCATTTAGATCAAATACGGTCTCTCCTCTTAAATCGCCGAGCAGTGCGAGAGTAAAAAGCGGGCAGGTGCATATCTTTCAGCTGCACTACTTGAAACAGTGTGGTTCTTCGGCTAAGTAGGTTAAAGGTCCTCCCAAGTGGAGAAAGTATGTGACAGGCCTCTTGAGGAGCGTATTCTTCAGCAGGAGTTTGCATTCATTCACAATTAATGTCGCTTGATGGACGAAATGATGCTAATAGGGCGCCAACAAACAGAATATATAGGCTTTTTATGGGATGCTGAGCATAATCTGACATGTGGGATAAAATGGAGAGCAGTAGAATTCAAATGGATGTAATAGGATTATGGTGTGGAATTTATTTGCAGCTGTTCATTGTAGTGCATTCGTTTGATTTAAAAAAAGGGACATGGGAAAACATAACTCACAGCAAATGAATATTTTTCCTCCAGTGGAAATTGTTTATGTGTTTAACTCACTGACAGTTTAATGACGTGAATCAGTCTCGTTGTTATTCGGTGTGATCGGTCATCTCAAAATGAAGCGTCCAAGTCACCACAAAAAACGAGCTGCTTATTCTTTTTCCAAGGTGATTTGACCTAAATCATGTCACTTTTATATTAAATTATATTATATTTGAATCACAAGTCTCCATCAGGACAATTTACACAATTAAGCAGTTTAACTATTTTGAAATAAAGAGTCCAAGCAAAATGGTGCTATGTTGATTTTCTTTTGGCTAAATGATGGATGATGTGTTTTTTGGTTTCACCAGTGAGAGCATGCCCTTTTTTGGCCTTATTTTTATTTTACTTTATTATTTTTTTACAAACTGATCCCTGTATCTGAACAAACGCAAACCAAGACCACACAATATTGAATAACTTAAGTGTGAGGCTTATGGAATTTCCTATTGTCATGTATGAGTTTAAATCAGAGGTAGATTGTTCACTTTATACTGAAAAAATATCATATACGCCTCCACACACCTCACCTCCAAACTTTAATCATGGGTAAATAAAATAAATAAAACATCTAAATGTTATTATTATTGAATGTTTATAGAAAGGATTAGCGTAACAAGCTAAAAAACATGTATGAATACTAAATTAAATACTTGATTACATCATTATAATAAATAAATAAAGTCCCTAAAGGAGAAAAATGACCTTTCCAGGTTTAGTTTTTTTTGTAACCAGGGTTGTGTGAGTGCCTTTGTCCTCTGCACTGTTTGGAGTGGCAACATTTTAGCATAGCTGCTCTCTTTGTAAGCAACAATTCACAAACACAGGCAGGAGCAGATCAGTGCAGGCGAGCAAAATGTGCATGGCCGGATAAAGCAGGTGGGGTGTACTTGGACAGGGGTGCTTGGTTCCAAGGGTACCTGGTCGGTCCACTTCTCCGCTGCATTAATTGTGGCTGCGGTGCAGGTAAACAAAGCTGTCCGTGGTTGTGACTCAACCTCGGCTCCCTCTGAGGATCATCACACAGTTACTCATATGGCAAAATGTCCCTGTCAACTGTTCTGTGGAAAATGTCCTGAAATGTTTGTTTTATATCAGTGTTACAGTGGAATTTATGAATGTTTTTAAGTTCACACTTTCCATGTTAATAATACAGTCAATTTTGTGCATCTACATCAGTGCAGATTGTGTGTGTGTGTTAATGGCAGCTTTTTAAAGGTTTATTTCAAACATGATTGTAAATTCTAAAACATTTGAGACACTTCTGTGCTTTCTAAGGCATGTGTGTTTCGATTATTTAAGCTGATCTGCTTCTAGTTTCTTATCATCATGTGAGGCAAAGCTAATTATACATAAATGCAGTTTTTACACCTGCGATTGATGTCTATAGAGAACATCCTGGTGTCCATTTATTTGGCTTGTTTTCACATGAACAGCTCAGAGCTTCGTTTTACAGCAAAACTTCTCAATGCTGTCACGGACAGAAACTTTTTAAACGGCCTCACAACTCAATAATGGAACTGTGAGCAGACAAAAAAACTTAAAAGCTGCATATCCAAACCTGTGTGTGTGTGTGTGTGTGTGTGTGTGTGTCTCCACTTTGGAAGCTTTTACCCAGCAGGCCATGCACCTGATAGCCTAGCATTATTTAGATGAAGCCACACAAACACATGACAAAACTACTTCAAAATCCTGAGTGTATTTATCCTTACAGACACAAGCACCTTCCCCAATGCTACGATTTAGACCATAAAGTCAAAGCCCTGTTTTTTTGTTTTTTGTTTTTTTTACGGCTCAGTGTAAAGAGGTGCACATTTTCATTATGATCATTTTCTTTGCAGATAGTGAAAGCTATATCTAAATCATCGGCTTGGTACAGCATTGGAAAGAGAATCCTTCATAAAAAAAATGGACTGGCATGAGAAATTGAAAGGATATCAGACTTTTATTTTATAATCTTTATAAATAGTGTGTATGCACACTTAAATTATCATTATAGTAACTGATTTAATACAACTGATTCTGGAGCTTTAGTCTTTAAAATTATATTTGTCTCTATAAAAAAAAAGACAAAACAAATGTGATTTTTGTTATTATCCAAATTATAGCCTGCCTTTATTGTTCATAATTTTTTAAGTTTACTCGCTTACATTTTTGGGTACACATAATTCCTCCTTTTGTAGACCACAATTATACAAGTTAACAAGTTATTATGGAAGTGTTCCATTTTGGTTTTATGTCCATTGATCAAGAGCACATTAGGATTTCCCACAAAACAAGATTTTCTTTTAGTCAAATACAAATATTATTATAGTTATGCATTCCATTTCTATCTTATTTTTAGATCATATGGCAGTTTTAATTAAGTCATAGTTAAGAACATAACACCCATAGGACATTTGACATTATTTATATCCATTATGAGAAGTCTCTTAGTGGTCAGCTGAGGAACTACAGGAGAAAAAAAGGTAAACAGTAGTAATGTCCACTGCTCTGATTACACTGTATGTAATAGTTTTTTTCTTTCTTTATTTGTCTGTGTTTTAAAATCAGAGTGAAATCCATGAAAAAAAAATCACTGCCCTGGGAAACAAAAGCATTTTTCTCTTCTTAGTAAAATGGAAAACTGATATAGAATGATAACATTAATAACATTAAAACAAGTGGTATTGTTTTATTTTATTACATATATCAAGGCTAAAATATTTCTTTATTCATTAGTATTTAAAATATTTGTCTCATAGTATATCATGTACATACTATCATGATGTCCCTGTGTTTTATATTTTACATATACATAAATATTTGTTTTCTTATTGTTATATTTTATTGTTGTAGTTTTATATTATTATTATTGTTATATTATATTTACATTAGTTATATTGTATTCATCTTGTACTTCAACTGAGCATCTGATGATGGCGATTGTTCCAAATGACGTCTCATGGTACAGTGACAATAGAGGAATCTAATCTAATCTAATCTAATCTAATCTAATCTAATCTAATCTAATCTAATACAAACAAATCCCATACATTTTAAATACCATGTTTATTGTGTCAGTGCTAAGACAAGGACGGCAGTTTAAACACGTTTTATTCTCTCAGACATTCTGTCATTTTTCAGGAGCTTGTGTGTGAACATCACGTAACTGTGACACCGGGATTATTATCATAGTTGTGTATTGTAACAGAATAAATCCTGAATTTGGGAAAAGCAGAGGCACGGATTAAAACAGAAGGATGAAAAAAAGGTGAAGTTCAAGTCACTGTGATCTTATTTTACAGGTCACATTTAATGAAGTTGGTGCCGGGTAGATTGTCATTATGAGACGTTGGTTTCATCTTTTTTTATAATTTTATTGTATGCCTTGTTTATTTGTGTTGTTTTTATACTTTATACAGTATTTTGTTGTTTTATTGTCTCTTTTAATGTTTGTTCTTAAGTCTAGTAGGTCTTTGATTATATTATTATTATAATATTTATCTCTGATGTACAGCACTTGTTGGTTTTAAAGTGCTTTATCAATAAAGCTGGATTGGATTTATTTGTCTAAATCTCTACATAATTGTTTTACAACCAATTTTTTTGGTTTATGTTTTCACTGTCACGGTTAAACCTTAAACACAACGTTTGCACGTGTAACATTTACCCTGAGCCCTGTGACAATGAAAAGTTGATTCAGTCATCATTCATGTATTTATTATATGTGGTTTTCACATTTCAAATCTTACAATTTGACATTATAATCGTAGGAATGCACAAAATAAAGTGACATATTTCTCCTGATGCTGCTGAGGGAAAACAAAGCAAACAAACACTACACACACACACACACACTGACATGTTTCTTTATTTATCTTGCCTTGTGCCTCAGTCGTTGCATGTGTGTGTGTGACTTTCTGCTGCTGTACAGTAATAACAAAGTCTGCCTGAGGCTAATGGCTCTTGTGTTTGTTGGTTTTGTCTCGTCCTGTGCCAGTGCTTCTTTCTCTGTGGAAGGATGTCAGCTCTCTGCGCCTGTCCATCCCTGAGGACGCTTGATGTCATCTCGTCTACCTGATCATTACGCTACCTGCTCTCTTCTACAATGCTGCCCTCTCGCTGCTCTGCCACTTGAAATGCTTGGCTGGCCTCTTCTGTGAAGCCATCGTGAAACTGTGTGCTCAAACCGCCGCAGACTGTTCCTCCTCTCCCTCTCTCATCTCATCCCTCCAGCCATGCGTGCAGGAGCCAGAACAGAAAAGAAAAGATTCCACCACTTGGTCAACAACTGCGGCTCGGTTAAGAAACACATCACTGATCTCATTTAGAGAAAGAAAATAAACTTGTAATTGTAGATATTGTTTTCCATTACTATGTTTAAATGTACAGTATATACAGGCTATACGAATGTGCAATATAGAGCTTTATATCCTATTTTTCCAGGCAATCTATTAAAAAACACACACACACCTGAGCAAAAAGTACTGAACATGATTAAAATCGTGACTGAATTTGTGAAATTGGGTAATACGTCACAGTTCAAAGGTCACTTGTTTCGTTTTTATGAACAAAAACAAAAGAAAAAAACAGGAATTTCAGAATCCTTTAACTCAACAATCCTCTGTGGTTCCAGTGATCCTGCCTACTGCAGCTTTAAGGAGATCAGACACCGTGGACGTGCAAAAGAAAAAACACTCAGTATTTTGGGACTTCTGCACAATTATTGCTACTTTATGTCACTACCTAAAATGAATCATAACTTTGACTCAACAACACATAAGAAGATGAAGAAAATGCATTTTCTAAAGCCTGAATATGTGACCTATAAACACATACACACCCAGGAGGATACTGTATATAAGGAGTTGTGTATTATTACCATGGCAAATGACTGAATGAAATGGGTGCACAGATCCATGCCGTGTATAGGCACTAAGGGTTAATCTTAGCTTTTTTGTTTGCTTTTTAGACAACAGTAAATTTTGATGATGTTAGGCGGTGACGTGCCATATCGGTTGTTCACTGGTTGATAAAGTAAAGGAAAGTTCTATCAGTAAATGAACTTTCACAACATATTAAGGACGAAGGGTTAATATTCATGCATCACAATGAATCCACAGATTTGTCCACTGTTAATCCGCCACATGTAGTGCATGATATCTCCGTGAATAAGTGGATCACGTCCTTTTTGCTTTGTTGCCCTCAAAGAGAGCAATAAGGCTTTTTTCATGGAGGACACACGGGATTGTGCAGCGTGTGCTGGGTCACTGTCACGGCCACGCTGAATGCTATTAGTGCAGAGGAAAAAAACACAGCTGTGCTTTTCCCAGTCTAAAAAAGTCAAGTTTGGAGCACTTGAAAGTGAAGGCCACTGCTTTATCGGCACCTCACTCATATGTGATCCTTGCAGAGATCCTACTCTTATGTATATATATATATATATACATACACATATACATACACATACACATACACATACACATACACATATACATATACACACACACATATGTATATATATATATATATATATATATATATATATATATATATGAAAAATATTTGTCTGAGATGTTCAATCTGCAAATACATGTTCAAGGTGATGCACAGTCTCTAAAAGGAGAGTATGTGTTGATGAGGCTGAATCAGGGGAATAATAACAGGTTTCAGTAAACTGACAAATTTTCTGTTTTACTTTCATACTTTTTTGGTAATTTCATGTGATTTTTCAGTGTATGTCCCTAAGCGGATCTGTGCCTCTGCAGGAATAATACACAACTCCTTAAATGGACATCCTGGGGGAGTGCGTTTATAGGTCACATATTAAGTCTTTAAAAAAAACAAAAACGCATTTTGCAGTATTTCTTGTGTTGTTGAGTCAAGGTTATGATTCATTTGATATCACATTAATTAGTGGTGACATAAAGTAGCAATAATTGTGCAAATAGATGTTTTTTCTTTTATTTTGTTCATAAAAACGAGCCAAAATTTTACAAATTCAATCTGGTGATAAACATTTTGAGTACTTTTTGCTCAGGTGTGTTTATATAGTTAGTGAAAATATATTTTTTTTTTATCAGATTGCCTAGGTTGTACTGAGAAAAAAAAGATATAAGACACTCTATATTGCACATTCTTACCCTCTGTATAGTGTACGTTTAAAAATTGTAATGGAAAGAAAGGCAGCCAAAATGCTTCTTTTAATGATACTCTCAGCTATATATACACACTAGTATGTGTACAGGAAGACTCCTCATGCTACAAACTATATGAGGCTAGTTGAATTATTAATGGAAGCTTGTGTGAAACATCCACAGTGAAGAGCGTGGACCGGAGTCTTGGACGCCACATCAGGCCGTACTGATACATGTTAAGTGTCTTACTCAGCAGCAGCTCAGTAGAAAATTTGCAGGCTTCATTCAATTCAATTCATGTTTATCTGGATTATTAATAAATAATAAGTAAATATACGGGATTTAGCACAATGCTAATTTTCCGTCTGTGGTCCCAGAATGGTGGGATTTGAACCTTTCACTGATGCCCTTTTCTTAAATGGCCCGTTTCTATTTCATGCCTCAAAACAAAACTCTTAAAATGACCCAGAGTGTAAAATGAAACTAAAATTGTTTGCGCATCCATGTATTCACAAAACCTCCATCAATTCTTCATTTTTCTAACTCACACTACAAAGGTCCGTATGTTCTTCATGAGGGGCATTTTCAGCGACTCTCTCACAACGTGCAATAATTTAACCCTGAGAACTCAGAGGATTTAAGCTGCTTTTTTCCATGACTATGTTTACATGTACAGTATATACAGAGGCTATAAGAATGTGCAATATAGAGTGTCTTATAACCTTTTTTCAGCACAACCAAGGCAATCTGATGAAAACAAATGCCACTATATATAAAAACATTTTGTGAAATTTGGAAATAGGTCACAGTTCAAAGTTCACTTGGCTCACTTTTATGAACAAAAAGAAAAGACAAATAAACTCCATTTTATTTTATTATATAAAATTATGTTTTGTGACTTCTGCACGATTATTGCTTCTTTATATCACTACTGAAAATGTGATATCAAATGAATCATAATTTTGACTCAACAACACATAAGCCTGAATATGTGACCTATGAACACACACCCCTATGGATGTCCATATAAGGAGTTCCTCCGTGCCTTGTGAGCACTGAGGGTTAATGTCAGATTGATAGGTGGTGTTTTTTTTCCAGGTGAAGTTTTGGACTTGAGCACGAGTCGTGTTGTGACATGTTAGGAAGCCGAATACACTGCTTGGATCCAAATGCACAAGACAGGAGGCACGATGAAAGATTCAAGGCTTTTTATTGTCCTCTTGAACAGACAAACAAAATCAAAATCACTTATTCCTTGAACTAGAATAAACAAGACAAAACTTGGCACTAGAGCCAACTAAGCAAAGGCGCCACAGACTTGGACTCTGACGTGTTCTCTGCCAGCATAAACAACACAGTGGCACATGACAGAGCGACTGGGGACACTATGTAGGGAAGAGGGAATCAAGGGCAGGTGCGAGTGATTACTTAAGGATCACCAGGTGAAGTGCATGAGGGAATTAGGGGACATGTGTCAAGACAGATGAAGAAACAGAAAGTAAAAGGGGAAGTGAATATCAAACCCAACACCAAAAGTGACATGAACTTAACGTGACTTTAAACCTAAACTAACACAAGAACGGACTAAACAAGACAAAAACACAAAGAGATCTGACGCCTCGTGACGTGACACCTGCATCCTGACAACTGATGAATGAAGTGTCGTGATATTGGGTGGAAATCAGCACAGCCTTTGCAAGGATATAATCCCACAATGAGTACAGTACCTTTACTGACATGGACCACTATATGGAGACCAAACCCTGGTCCTAATGAGGCAGAACCTCATTTCAGAAAACTTAGCTAAGTTTAGGGCTACAATTTGAACTGTGGTTAGGTTAAGGTTAGGATTAAGTTAGGACTGGTTAAGGTTAGCAATGATGCTTTTTTTAAGCCGTCCAAATGTCCTGTGCTACACTTGGCCAGTGAGAAAGACTCCAAATAATGAATCAGGCCAAACCAGTGGTGTGCACAAACATTCCAGGGGGCAGGGGCTCAAGTGGGGAAAAGGGGCACCCCTGCTCCCCCCTCATAAGTATTATTTGGGGGGAAAAAAAGTAAATACGTATTTCAGTAAACATACACTAATGTTTTCTCAACAAATGTGTAAAAACAGAACTGCTGTATTACAGATTATATTAAAAGTTAAAGGCAGTATTTGGGGAAATATTGCATCCTTATTTGAGAATTAATGCTATGAGGCTCTCTTGAAATTTCCTACAAATAATTAAATAAAGAAATGAATAAGGGCCCTTACTTGGTCAGAGAGCAGACAGCGCCACCTGTGGTCTATGTGTGCACAAACTATGTGCATCAATTTATTGTGTGGGATGTCATGAGAAAATACTGATAGTTCTGTTTATTTTTATACAGACTGCTAAAAAAAGGATGGAATCAAGGGAAATGATTTGACAACAAATTAGCAGCTTATTTGGAAAGATGCAATTTATAATTCCCGAAGGAATGAGAAGTTCAATGAGCAGCAGAGAACCACAGCTCTGTCCTTCAGGACATTAAACCACTGTGTGTGTAAAGCTTAGATCAGTGGACCTCAAAGTATCACCTGAGAAATGACTGCGCTCTCAAAGTTACACCATTAACGCCAAAGTTAAAACACAGTGGCGTGAATATGTCGAGCAAAGTGAGATACAGACTTTTCACAGGAGGCAGATTTTATTTATTCCCAATAAAATAATTTACTCTCTCATCATCCTCCTCTTCCTCACATGTACTTCACACACTGGTACAGTGAAAATAGTTTAAGATGGAGACTATAATTATTATGATTTAATGTATTACAATATATTTGTTATTTGTTTTCAAAACCTAAAATCCCTCAGCTCCTCTCTGATCAAACATATACAGTGGAACAGTATTTCTGATTCTCCTCAAAGGACCACCAGAGGAAGCTCGCGTACCACTGGTGGTCCACGTACCACAGTTTGAGAACCATGGGCTTAGAAGATGCTCCCTCTTCTTCCACTACAATACATATCTTACATAAACTGTGTTTGTGTCGTTCCATAAACAGAGGCCACAGCAGCAAACATTATTGCTGTTTGTTGATCTTTATTTCACTGAACACGGCAATTTCACCAAAGTACTGTACAGAAAACGTTATAAATACACGCAATACAAAAGGTGCAGTACACAGAAATATGATATAATTGTACTAATAATACAAAATTGTATGAAGAACGTTTACATGCATTTTGTGAACGTGACACAGTGGAGGATCTGAAGGTTGGGTGAGTAAGTGACGGGGACCGAGGATGTCATGAACGTGAACTGATGAAGTGATGCCATCAAATCTCAATCTGAGTAGAATATAGATAGTGTACATATTTTAGGTTATGTGGTGGCCTTGCTGCTGCTGCTTTAGCTGAGAGATGAAAGTCGGTGAAGTCATCACATTTCTTTCACCAGGCATATACACTACTGCATAGTATCTTCATTAATAAATAAAAGCAACAGTAAGTGTTCACACTCCTACATCAGTGGCTTTCTCAGGTGTATTTTGGCAGCATTTGACATGAATGTCCTTGTTTTATGTGCTGACTGTTAACAGCCCTTAGCAAACTAATAATGCTCACAAGCTTCCTGTGATAGATTATATTATATTATATTATACGATCCCTTAGCATATAGCATGCTGAGCCATCGGTGGAGCCGACGGGGAGTTTGTTTGTGCCACTGCTTCACTTCTGTTTGGATGAAAACACGGACAGCAGATGGCATCTGCGACGATACAAGACAAATAGGCTGAAGGTTATTGCTTCAGTCTCATGCATCACAAGGACCATAAAGACAGAATGTGACACACGATACAATAAAGTCAGATAGTCTGTTGATGTGTCACACTGATACACAACATCGATACACGTCAGCCAAAGAAAAACAGAATGTATAACGTGGTTTGTTTTTGACACACATTAAAGATTCACCTCACGGATACGAGTGCACTAAAACATGAAAGGCACAAGTTGCTACACATATTTTACATCCACTTTCACCAGGAAGATAATTAGGCAACTTGAATTGGTAAAACACATGGCTGCCATATTGTTGCTCTTTCATCAGGACACGTGCTGATTGAAGCATGTCTGAAACAGATGACGGCCGCACCGTCTGCAGCCTCAAAGGCCCAGGATCCAGTGGCAGTGCTGGCATTTCAAGCACCTCATGTTCATCCTCTGAAGAAGGTGAGACAATCCATTAAGTGAAAGGCATAAACACTCAACTCTGGGAACCTGATTGTCGGCGCTCGCTCCCATCCAGTCCACCTGACTGCAGCGCATTGTGGGTTTTATACAAGACAATTCAAGTCCTGAGGTGGAACATTGGGAAAGAGAAGACAAAGGGATATGAGACCAGATGGCAATTTGAATATCACAACATTGGCAGCAAAACTTTTTAATAAAAGAAGCCATAGATGTCAGAGACAAAAGCTACGTTGGCTCTAAATGCTAATTACAATGCTTTGTATGTTGCTGCAAAATCACTTCAAATTAAAACTTCCATGTACATTAATCACGTCTTTCAATTAAATCCATGGGAATTGTGTTTTTGGCAAAATGTGTATCTCACAAAATGATGCAAACTGTTCTTAGCTTGACATGGTTCATATTAACATAAACATGGCATTAATATCTCTCTGGACATTGAAAACACAGGTTTGTGTATCAGTGCTGTTTTTGAGATTGGTGTCATTTAATTTAAATGTACGCGGTTGTTAAAATTGATTTTTTTTGGTTTTTAATCAAACCTAACTTGGCTCAAACATCATATTGAATAAAAGCAGGTGAAAATGTCTGTGGATTTTTTTTACTGTTGTTTATCTTTGTTTAACGATAACTTTAGACATCTGTATCTGTAAATTTTGATTTTAAGTAGAAAAAAATCACAAGATTGATTATTGTGAATTATTGATTATTGAATAAAGATGCAGCTTATGTTCAACTATGAGAAAGAGAATGTTTGTGTGTGTGTGTGTGTGTGTGTGTGTGTGTGATGCTGCAAATTAAAACCAAAGCACTCTTTTAGCACTTTTTAAACTTTCCCTCACATCATCATGGTGTAACCAAAGCTGTTTTGATGCAGGCACTTGGCCAAGTATAAAGCAGGGTTTTTTTTTAAATCCTAATTTATTAGGATTCAAACTGATTGTTTCAAATGTAAACAGGAAGCTGAAAATCTTAGCTGACCTCCCAGGTCATCACATATACTATAAATAAGCATTCCTTTTATTACTGACTCTTGAGTTTTAATGATGAAATCCACAAATGTATAACAAGTTCCCACATGATACGTGTAAATAAACTCTTTATTCAAAGCTTTTTTTTAGAGAATTTGTGGACAGATTGGCGTAAAATACCATGGGTACACAAAGCCGTCTACCAGATCATCCTGTTTGTGCAGACTCAACTGTTTCCCCTAATCTTAACATGAATTAAAGCGCTCTCGTCTTCTTCTTCTTCACAAAGGTGACTCCACGCTGGCTGCTGGTCAGCCGCACTACTTCAAACTCAGACCTACAACTATACCACAGCTTTAAGAGTTGCACCATCAGCGTCTCCCATAAACACAACACTGCTGCAGGTTCTGACTCGCCTGAGGACACACGTATGTCTGTCAGTGTTCACTTCCTCACTTCACCCTCTGTTTAATATTTCATCGCACAATAGATTGTTGAGTCAGAGCCAAACACACAGATTCAGACGAACAAAAGAAGAGAAGAAAAAAACAACAACAACCTTCACTTCCAACAATGTGAAGTTTGTGAAAATGCCAGACAAGGACACTTAGACAAATGGGTTGTACATTTCCTCCTCTGCCATTGTGCACAGCTGATAGAGGGAGAAAAAGGAGCTAAAAGCACGAGTCCTGCACCTCAGTCAGTTTCTATAACTGCAGAGTAAATTCTACACAATTTTGTCGATATCTGCGAGCATACACAAGTCAAACAGCACCTGTGATATAAAATATCCAGCGTCCAGTAACAATTTCTCATGGTCACATTTGGACCTGAGTCATCTACTTAACAAATTCCTTTCATTTCTGAGCACATCGTCTAACTCAGCTGCATATTTCAGTTGAAATGATGCTGCCGAAAGAGAGGAGACACAGAGGTGTGGGAGCATCAACACACTGGGACAGCATGAGGGTTTATTTAGGAGCATTTATTCCATAAATGTAACATTCAATTCAAATCAAGGCAGAGAATGCAGCAGGTGAAATGCTTTTACATGATATTATGTCCTTATTTTTCACTGAGATCTGTGTAGATTTTCTATTTTTAACCCCCCCAAAAATTACTTTACTTGTTATCACATATGGGTTTTTTTTAATTATTAGATGCAATTTACAATTAGGAACAGAAAAAAATCCAATGATGAAGAGAGCACAGCTGGAACCTGGAGATGCTCGTTTATGCTGAAGGGATCTTTGTTGTTGTTGTTGTTGTTGTTTTTACTTCAGTAGCTTCACAGTAAAGTGTCAGGAGGCTGCAGCGCTTCTGCTTCTTCCTTGCCTGAGCCACAGACACTGGTGTGTTTGTGTGTTCTTCTCTGAACAGCACTCTGCAGAAGCTCTGTGCCACTAAAACTCTCTCACACACACACACACACACACACAAACTGCTGATCCCATAGAACATGTTGGTAATTAATCTGAAACATCTTCAGTACAAACTCTAACACCTTATTACCATTTGGATATATGAGTTTTACTGCAGTAATATGCATTTCTGCTATTATTTGTAACTCCAATGCCCCCCCCCCCCCTCCATCATATTCAGCCTCCCCCTCCTCCAACCCCTGCTGGAGCATCTTTCTGACCCAATGAGGCCCCCTACGGGTACAGGCGCACTGGTGCTGCACTGAGCAGGTGCACAGACATGGCAGTCCTTTTTTTTTTTTTTTTTTTTTCATTTTGAAGTCATTTGACCCATTTTGCAGGCAGCTCCCTCCCTCGCATGTACTTCTTCTCTGTGCTTGAGGAGATGATGAGGTGTTCGGGCTCTTTGCTGCCAGGAAAGGAAGACTGTGATAGTCATGTAAACAAAAGCATAAATCACGAATCAGGTTTCAAAAAGAAACAACGATGAGCTTCCAGTAAATGTTCTCAAAAACATAAATATATATGAAGAGAAACTGACCTGGTGACTCCTGACATTTGCTGTCACATTCGTTGCAGCTTCCTCTTTGGTCACGTGCAGATGCAGATACTTCATATGTTTCATTTCATTTAACTCATGTTGTTTGTTGTTGTTGTGAAGGACACTGACTGAGTTAAGGCTTTCACTGGAAAATCTCACTTCAGCTCCATTGTTCACTCTCACCGAAGTGAATTAATGTGCACCACATTTATCCCCCTGTCCTATTGCGCCACTCAGTGGTCTCTCTCTCCCCCCTCTCTCGCTCTCTCTCTCTCTCTCTCTAACTTTGAAATAGAAACAGTGGCAGTTTTAATTGGCTGCAGCGGACTCTCCTTGTTTTTTTTCAAGTGCGATGGTGATTATATGCTCTCAAGATCCATAACAATATCATAAAACAGCAGTGGCGCGCTCAAAGACACAGTTTGCTGTGGTGTGTGTGTCCGCGTGTGTTCATTAAGGAGGAAACACGCGTGTGGTCGCTCGTGGTCATTTGAGGTGGAGGAGAAACCACACACGGACACGTTTGCAGGACATTTGCATGAGGAAAACGCTGCATGACGCCCATCCGCAGACCTCTGCTTCCATCTAGTGGCAGCTCGCCGCCACTATTACTACCTCTCCCTCCCTCTCCATCCCTCCATCACTCTCTCCTCTCCCATTTAATATCGGCACTGTGGCGAATCTAATCTGGATCTCCTTTAAGGCAATAAAAGCCCGATAGCTTCCTTTTAAATGAAACGCGCCGCCTATTATGGCTCTGAAATCCTCGTTTATTTTCGCGATGTGCATGATAGAGGACAAAAAAATGATTCATGTCGAGGTTCAAATGGGCAGGATGACGAAGATCCATGGTGTCCCAAGTGCACATTTCCTCAAGTATTGTATTCCAAGGTATATAATATCGTTATCCACGCAGGTTGAACTATGCTGCATGCCAAGATGCTTTTGCTTTAATGTCGCACTGCTTTATCCCTTCAAGCAGCCAAAAGCAATTTCCGATAAATCTGACCCTGTTGCTGAGCCGGTGGAGAGGTACAGTGTAATTTTCTGCTACGTTAATGACAAAACGGGAGTGCGAAGAGAAAACTGTGCACCGTGAAAGTTTACTGCAGATGCCTTCACACAGCCAGTCCTTTTTTTTTTTAAAAAACTCCAGCGTTGCAGCTTTTATTTCTCACGCGTAAATCCACTGTGTTTCCAGTGGCTGTGCATATTTACGCATTTCCACTAAACACTTGCCTCCACACTCAGTTTTTTTTTGTTCCCCAAAAAACACGATCTCCTCAAAATAAATTTAACAAATAAATAAAAACAAACATCTGCTTTAAAATAAATTGACCTCCAACTATGGAACTATAGGTATGTGATGTCCATGGAAAGCATGATCACACTTGGCTGCAGTGTCTTTTCAGTGCGTAAAATCCATTTAAGTGGTGTCAAGTAATTAATTTCTTTTTACACCTGAAGTGGTAAAAAAAAATCCTAACTGAGGAAGAATCGTGTCAAATATTTTCCATGCATCTATTTTAGAAGGGAAAAATGCTGGGCCTGCGCTTTCCAGGGACCCAAAGCAAACAAGGAAGAACACTGTCTGGAATTAAAAATACTTTTTCGCTCTGTGACCATCCACTTTTTTTGGAGAGAGACAATAATCAGCCTTTGACTTTGGAGAATGGTGGGATGGAGGGAGAAGAGCAATGAGAGGGCTGTTGTTGGCATAGCTCTATCAAGGAAGAAGGACTCCCTGTTA
Source organism: Solea solea (assembly GCF_958295425.1). Taxonomy (NCBI): domain Eukaryota; kingdom Metazoa; phylum Chordata; class Actinopteri; order Pleuronectiformes; family Soleidae; genus Solea; species Solea solea. The sequence goes on from NC_081151.1 coordinate 2,947,090, forward strand.
TCTGTGAATGGGGCTTCTTTTTTTGGCCCGAATAGATATAGCACGAATTTTTAATTCGTTTTTCTTTCAGAGACAACAATGCTTTATTTGAACGCTTGATACAAATTGGGGGTTTGTGAGAGATCCTCTTTCTCCTCGTCCGAGCTGCAGCTGCCCATATGGGATACAACGTGTGCAGCAAAGATCACAATGGCACCAAGTGACAGGCGGGACAAAAAGACCAAGGATGCGTCTCCCTGACTCTGAACAGCACCGAGAAACTCTGTCAGTCTCTCTATCTGCACTGTTTGCATCCTCAGCCCTGCCTGCTGCTCGTTACCATGCACGCCCCTGACATCCTGCAGCACCAGGCAGGCCTGCATGGGCGTTTGTCTCCGTGTTGTGTACTGTATTATGCAATGATAGAGTCTGAGAACCGCCCCCCGTGAGAGTGGCACAAAAATCTCAGGGTAAATATCCTGACCACTGTTCTGCTTAAAGATTATTTTGTTGCCCTATTTTTTTAACGATTGAAAACATAAAGCAGAGTTGATTAAACTCCAATCACACAGATTATAAATAGTTTGTATCACTGCTAATAATCACAATTTTAACAGCGCGCACTGCGGATCATATCATATTCCTCCTCACGTCACTTTCCCATAATACCAGTTTTATCCTTCCCTTCTTTATAGAGTTATAAATAAAAGTTAAAAAAAAAAGCCCGATATGACCACGTCGCTGATTTATTTGACCTTACAAGCTCCAACCAGCGGTGGAACACAAAACCTGTCTGTCAGGGACAAATTGAGTCTGTGTCGCCCACAAAAGCAGTAGCCCCTTGAGACTCAATTCGGTAAATAATTAGCAAATCTGCCCAATTTAGCTGTTTGTTCAGTGATGATAGGGGCGACGCTGACATCTGTTGTGAGATTTTTTTGTCCCGGGACAAACACGCTGCATAGATTTCTCTACCTGGTTATCATATTTACCCAAGATATTGACTGGAGTCAGATAATCTGCAGTGCGAGTCACTGGGGAGCCACTTGTGCTGCTTTTTTTTTTTTTTTTTGCTTTGTCTAATATGATGAAATATAATTCAACAATAGGGAATCGCTGCTGACGCGTTATTTAAATCATATATAAAATGTCTTTATTAGGTTAAAGCCACTGCGTAGTTTTCACAGGCCGTGGTTAAACAAAGAAGGCTCGCGAGCCATCGATTATTCCTGCTCTATTTGCAGTTAAGCGCGGAACAAGATAACAAAACATTTATTGCAACTGCAGGTTTTTTTTTCTCTCCCCCTTTTCCACTTTGCACCCAGTGCCGGGAGTGGTTTGGGGGAAACTGACAAAAAGGAGAGCTTTTGACTCAACAGCTTCTTATGTGGAGAAGCCCTCTTATATTAAGTAAGTGGATTTTAGCCTCGTTTTCACAAGTGACTTTAGCCTCTTTATTATTGAGGTGTTCAGAGTTTAGAAAAAAAATATTCCCCGGATTAATTTGACTAAATAGGAGAAAAGGCTGAAGTGCGCTGGAGATTTATTCCCATAGTCCAGCTCCATTCTCTGCCCTAATATAGTGTTTTGGATGTGCGCATTTCATTATAGCGCTCAGCGATGTCTTTTCAGTCATAAATGACACTTATATAAACCAAAGCTCGTTTCAGAAACACAGCATTTTATTAAAAAAAAGTCCTTATCCAAAAAAAAATAAGGATATTTAGCCATCACTGCGAGGCTACACTGTTATTTACATGTGTAATTTAAAACGGCAGTCAAATCACTCCCTTGTTTTTTTGTTTTTTTAATTCTTGTAAATTTGGAAATATATATGTATATATATATATTTATATATGGGCCGATGTTCAGCTTTACGCCCCCCAAAAGTTCTCTAGATTGCCAACATTTGCCACAGGAAATTTACAGGAAATAAAAACCAAAGGAAAAAATAGCTGAAAAGTTGCCAGTGTTTATTCATGGCCATAAATATTTTTTCGGTCCATAAAAGAAGCAAGAAATTTAAATTTCTATAATTATAAAGTGGTTCGTACGTGCTGATAATAACACGAAGGGACAAAAGGGGGGGGGGGGGGGAGAAAAATAAGAGGAAAACATCTCTACAACCAACACACAACATACTTTACAAAAAGGAAAAAAATAATTCACAAGAAGAGCATTGACATTCTGAATAAAATCTATAAGGGAGAGGTTTGGACCCAGTTCTCTTAACGAAAACATGTAAACACGGCGCACACATGAGCCCCGAATAAAAATGGTAGTATATATATATGAGTCAAGCTGCAAAAATGAAAAGTCTTTTGTTTTTTTGTGTGTTTTATTTTCTTTTTTCTCTCTCTCTCTCGCTCTCTTTGCTCTGTGGTGAAACTCCCTATCGTGCCTCCATAAGCCAAGTCTCTATCATTTCTCTCACCAAGTCCACTGTTGCGTTTGCACCAAGTGATGTGCTGTGGGGAACTGTGGCGTGGCCGCGGCGCTGTACTGCGCGTTATACTGCATGTGTTGGAGTGACTGGGCACTGTAAGCAGAGAAGGGGATCCCGGCCTGAAAAGTGGCCGCCAAGTCCTGAGCTTTAAGAGTGTGACAAGGCTTTCCATCCCTGACTAAGACGGGCACGGCCACCCGCCTGGGAGAAGGGAGGTGGGTCACTTCCATACCTTTCTCGGCCCGGGCTCTCTTCATCTTATACCGGTGGTTCTGGAACCAGATCTTCACCTGGGTCGGGGTGAGGCGGATCAGACTGGCCAGGTGCTCCCTCTCCGGAGCGGACAGGTACCTCTGCTGCCTGAAGCGGCGCTCCAGCTCGTAGGTCTGCGCCTTGGAAAACAACACCCTCCTTTTCCGCTTCTTGCCGGAGTCGCTGCCGCCGCTGCTGGAAGTCTCCTTGTCGTTGTCCGGCGATTCGTCGTCTGCGGACGGCTCCGGGGACTTGGCCGAGTCCTGAGAGCTGGCGGAGAGGCCGTGCACTGCGGCAAGAAACGGGAGAAACACTGTCAAAATGTTATGTTGTTAAGTTCTCAGGGGACATTTATTATTATTATTATTATTATTATTATTATTACAACACAAACACAAGCACACATTTAAAAAAAAGTTTACATGCATCGGAAATGAATCGATTAAAAACTGGATTACATAACGATTTTACAACATTTTTATAAGAAATAATATAAAGCGTGGCTGAATAATAAAATAAAAAGGCCTTTTTGGCTGTTTTGGAACACTTTTTGTGCGTTTTCATATGAAAAAAAAGCCCAAGAAAATAATTGTTTAGCCCAGATTTCCACATGCAGCTCGAGTCAGTGAAGCATTAAAAGATTCATTGTCTGCGCGTAAATCCCCACAGAATGCAGTCCTACATTTCACACACACACACACACACACACACACACACACACACACACACACACACACACACACTGCTGTTGCTCTCTCTGACTATAACTCCTTTCGCTTTTTTTTCCAACCAACGTGATCAAATTCTCACATCGAGCTGAGCCTAAACATTGCATGCATTTGCTGGGCTGTTAAGACACCGAGCTCGTGCACAGAGCAGCAGCAGCAGCAGCGGAAAGACGATGCAGTCAAATGCATCGTTAATGTGGAATATAGGAAGCTGCAAGAACATCCATTATGGCCTAATGTAAGCGCATATAACATGAAAATAGCACTCAAGTCATCATCGGCGACTGCAGCCAGGATTGTGTGACAATATACTTACATGAATATTGAATGCTGTCCGTGGTAGCAAGCCATCGCGTGTAAGGATTGTCACTGCTGTCATAAAAGGGGTTCTTTAAAGGCAGATTCTGAACGTTTTCCAGAGGACTTTGCACCAAAACTCCAGTGGTTTTTGTCGTGGACGTGGTCTCCGAACCCTCCGTGTCCTCCTCCGCTCCGGTGATAGATCCGTCTTCGTCATTTGTGTCAGGAAGGTCCAAAATGTCCTTTACAGAAAAGCCCGTCTTTGTGTTGGTCAACGACATATTCTGGTGAGGGGGGGGAAATATGCAGGGAAAAGTTGCTGCACCAGCTTTTCGGACAATCCGGCTGTTTTTGAAACAAACAAACAGGGGGAAAAAAGAAATAAAGCAGAGGCGATGGTTCAGGAGAAATGAGACGAGTACGAGTCGCTCTACGCTGAGATAGAGTCAAAGCAGCCACTGTGGATCACCACTGCCTGAGCAAGTGGCAGTGGATTCAGTCTCTGTAAGTCCAGGAAGGATGCCAAAGTGGCTGAAGTGCTATGTGTGGCTCATGGATACTGCGCTGCTGCTGGGTGCTAGAGGGAAATAAGCCATTACCTTGTCCGATCAGTCCAT